>NW_028134544.1:0-77837 GCF_964662115.1 Mustela nivalis | reverse complement strand
CCCTCCAGGCTGGGGCCCCTGGAGCCACACATTAGGACTTCCCCCACCCAATCTTTGGGAATTCTGCCCATTCCATTGTCAAAAATCGTACAAATTAGGAGAACCCTCCAAAGTCCCTGAGGCCATCCCAATAGTGTAGGTCGCCCGGGACAAAAAAGGGCGGTTGATACCGGCTGAGCATCTACCTCCACTCATCTACCTCCACTCATACCAAGAAGATTGAAGCAGACAGGACCCGAGGCCATTATCGGATCCATTGCTTTGGTTTACAGGCATGTCTCCTCAAAAGCCTGGATTCCAATACCAGCAGAGGGGATTTCCTGAGGCACCCATCAGAACAAATCTCGTCTCCACAAGGAAACTTGTGCATGGGAGCTATGCCAAAGCTTAGGAGAATACTTCAGGGTCCCGGTGCCACCTCCCCATTCCAAGGCCCTCATGGACACAAATACACGTTAGGACCCATCCTCTGGAAAGTGCATTTCAACTCAGCCACCCCGGTTTCTCCCGCAGATCCATTAGATCTAAACTGTCTTGTTGCTAGGAGACAATTGGAAGGCGAGGCGGACTTCCCAGGCATCCATCATGGAACAGTGCTCTGGAGTCATTCCATATGGGATGTCCTGGAGCTGTCCAACAGGTCTCAATTGTCCCGCAGAAGGAATCCTTGAAGGGGGCATCCCACATCTCCGAACGTGGAAATCTCCATGGCCTCGAGATTCCGCTCCCTTCATGAAGGGGCCGTCATGCACAGAAACTCCAACCTGAACCAACGTCGGATCCTCGCCCTGACTTCAGATGCATGAGATATTGGTTCAGATCTGCAGGGGGTACCTGCCGTGCCCTTACCCTGAATCCGAAGACTAGCTTGTGTTCTCAGACTTCCGTCCTCACTCTCCTGGCCCCGATGCCCTCAGGTTTGGCAATTCCGGACCGACAATGAAGCACTCTGCCTGCCCTCTAGAAAAAATGTATTGCCTAATGAGCTCCGCAGGCAGCTTAAATGAGGATAAACCTACACGGCACTCGAATGTACCCAAATTATATAGTCTAACCTGGGCACTAATGCACTGTCTGACACAACCTGAGCCCGGACCTGCTGACCAACACCCAGACAGCTGACCGCACCCTGAGAACATCAGACCCGCCATGGCCTTAGGTCATCATCTCTTCCCTACCTCAGTTTTCAGGCTTCAGAACCTAGACCTTATCTCCAATCACTGCCCACGGGTGACTGTGATGCAGAAATCAGAACTCTTCCTGACCCATGGCAAGAAACCTTGTGGTTGGCATGTTGTCCAACGTTCAGTGTAGGAGAAACCAGCATTCACCCTGAGGCCCCGCCCATTCTTGAGTGCGACGAGTGCATAAATACGCATTGTGACCTCAGCGTGAGTCCTGTCCTCTAGTAAGTCCTTTCAGTGGCTGGACCATTAGATGTCATAATGGGCTTGACATGTCCCTAGTCCCCAATTTTTAACCAGATTTCTGGTTGTCCAGTCGCCCCACCCCAGGGCTCTACTCTGGAATCCCTCATTTGGTGGGACATCTGAGGTTGAAAAACAAAATGAAACAAATCGACAACAACAACAAAAAAACGGACTTCTTCCAACCCCAGAATGACCGCAAACTCTTTGGAGGGGACCGAACCCCCAGAGAGTAAGACTCGTCCATTTCCCATGAAGTCACCCGGCAATTTCACGACCATGAGTGACACGATATCCAGAGACAAAAACTTGAGCAAGAGCCTCACACTCGCCCTTTTTTCATATCCCGAAGTGTTCTCCTCATGGTCTGTAGATCAGTCCTGCCATACCTATGACCCAAAACATAAGCCGAGTTTGTGTTTTCAGACAACTGTCCAAACAGCTCTGGCCTACACACCCTATAGGCTCAGGGCCCTGGAGCCAAACCTGAGGACTGTACTTGCCCTCTCCTAGGGAATTGTATGTGCCCATTCCAATGGCCATAACCCTACTAATAGGATAACCTCCAAAGTCCCTGTGGCCATCCCAAGAGTTATGGATTCCCAGGACAAACAGGGGCAATCTGAGCCCATCTGAGCACCTACCTGCACTCAGACCCGTAGACTGATGTCCCCAGAGGTAAAAGGAACGAAAAGGCCCCTAGGCACTAATCGGAACCATTGCTTTGGTTTCCAGGCATCTCTCCTCAGAGGCCTGGATTTCAATACCAGCATATGGCTGTTTCTTGACTCACCCGTCAGAACTAATCTCATCTACACATGGGAAACATGCACCTTGGAGCTGTGTCAAAGCCTCTGTTTAGGAGAACCCTTCAGGGCCCCAGGGCCACCGCTTCATTCCAAGGTCTCCATAGACACAAAAACATATTAGGACACATCCACAGGAGAGTCCATTTCAACTCAGCCTCCTCGGTTGCCCCCCACATCCAGCAGATCTAACCTGTCTTGTTGCTTGGAGACAATTGGAATGCGAGGTGGGCTACCCAGCCATCCATCCTTAGAACCCTGCTCGGAATCGTTGGCCTGGAGCCAACCAACAGGTCTCAATTGTCCTGCAGAAGAATCGTTGCAGTTTGGAGCTTCTCACAACTCCCATCGTGGGAAAACCCCCATGTCCTCGTGATCCAACCCCCTTCAAGAAAGGGCCATCAGGGCAGAAAGTCCAACCTGAGCGATCGTCTGATCCTTGCCCTGACTTCAGATGCACGGGATCTCTATTGAGGTCTGTAGATTGTACCTGCCATATCCTCACCCAGAAACCTAGGCCTAGCTTGGGTTCTCAGACTCCGTCCTCAGACTACTGGCCCACAAGCCCTCAAGTTTGGCAATCCAGAACTACAATGCCGCACTCTGCCTGCCCTACAGAAGTAAAACATTGCCCTCAGGGCTACCCCGGATCCCCAAATGAGGATCAACCTGCACGCCATTCGGCTGTACCCCAAACATATATGCTGACTTGGGCACTATTTCCCCTTCTGACCCAGCCTGATCCTAGACCTCCTGGTCCAGCCAGACAGCTGGCCGCACACTGAGCACATCGAACCCACCATGGCCTTAGGTCGTCATCTCTTCCCAACTGCGGTTTTTTAGACACCAGAACCTAGACCTTATCTCCAACCACTGCCCAGGTTTGAAAATGATGCAGAAATCAGAACTCTTTCCCCATGGCAAGAAACCTTGTGGTTGGCATGTTGTCCAACGTTCAGGGTAGTTGAAACAAGCGTGGCCCATGAGGCCCAGCCCATGCTTACGGGCCACATTGGTCACAAACACACATTGTGACCCTCAGCCTGAGCCCAGTCCTCAGGTAAGGCCTCTCAGGGCCTATATGAATTGACAGCATATTGGGCTTGCCATATCCCCTAGACCCAATTTTTATCCATAGTTCGGGTTGTCCCTTCACTCTTCCCCAGGGCTCTGCTTTGGAATTCCTCTTTTGGTGGGACACCTGAGGTAACAAACCTGAAAGGAGTCCTCCCATCCCACAGATTGACGAAAAACAATTGTGATCGGGCCAAATCCACAGAGAGGAAGATTCGTCCATGGCCCCTGAGACCTCCCCAACATTCCACGGCCATCGCTGAAACAAAATCCAGAGACAAAAGCCTGAGCAAGCGCCTCAGACTCGTTCATTCTTCATATCCTGAAGAGTTCTTCTCATGGTTTGCAGATCGGTCGTGCCATACCTACGTCCCCAAACTTAAGCTGAGTTTGTGTTTTCAGTCTTCTGTCCTCAAAGTCCTGGGCCACACTCCCTCCAGGCTGGGGCCCCTGGAGCCACACATTAGGACTGCCCCCTCCCAATCTATGGGAATTCTGCCCATTCCATTGTCAAAAATCGTACAAATTAGGAGAACCCTCCAAAGTCCCTGAGGCCATCCCAATAGTGTAGGTCGCCCGGACAAAAAATGGGCGGTTGATAACGGCTGAGCATCTACCTCCACTCATCTACCTCCACTCATAACAAGGAGAGTGAACCAGACAGGACCCGAGGCCATTATCGAATCCATTGCTTTGGTTTACAGGCATGTCTCCTCAAAAGCCTGGATTCCAATACCAGCAGAGGGGATTTCCTGAGGCACCCATCAGAACAAATCTCGTCTCCACAAGGAAACTTGTGCATGGGAGCTATGCCAAAGCTTAGGAGAATACTTCAGGGTCCCGGTGCCACCTCCCCATTCCAAGGCCCTCATGGACACAAACACACGTTAGGAACCATCCTCTGGAAAGTGCATTTCAACTCAGCCACCCCGGTTGCTCCCGCAGATCCATTAGATCTAAACTGTCTTGTTGCTAGGAGACAATTGGAAGGCGAGGCGGACTTCCCAGGCATCCATCCTCGAACGGTGCTCTGGAGTCATTCCATATGGGATGTCCTGGAGCTGTCCAACAGGTCTCAATGTCCCGCAGAAGGAATCCTTGAAGGGGGCATCCAACATCTCCCAACGTGGAAAACCTCCATGGCATCGAGATTCCGCTCCCTTCATGAAGGGGCCATCATGCACAGAAACTCCAACCTGAGCCAACGTCGGATCCTCGCCCTGACTTCAGATGCAGGAGATATTGGTTCAGATCTGCAGGGGGTACCTGCCGTGCCCTTACCCTGAATCCGAAGTCTAGCTTGTGTTCTCAGACTTCCGTCCTCACTCTCCTGGCCCCGAAGCCCTCAAGTTTGGCAATTCCGGACCGACAATGAAGCACTCTGCCTGCCCTCTAGAAAAAATATATTGCCTAATGAGCAGCCCAGGCAGCTTAAATGAGGATAAACCTACACGGCACTCGAATGTACCCAAATTATATAGTCTAACCTGGGCACTAATGCACTGTCTGACACAACCTGAGCCCGGACCTGCTGACCAACACCCAGACAGCTGACCGCACGCTGAGCACATCAGACACGCCATGGCCTTAGGTCATCATCTCTTCCCTACCTCAGTTTTCAGGCTTCAGAACCTAGACCTTATCTCCAATCACTGCCCACGGGTGACTGTGATGAAGAAATCAGAACTCTTCCTGACCCATGGCAAGAAAACTTGTGGTTGGCATGTTGTCCAACCTTCAGTGTAGGAGAAATCAGCATTCACCCTGAGGCCCCGCCCATTCTTGAGTGCGAGGAGAGCATAAACACGCATTGTGACCTCAGCGTGAGTCCTGTCCTCTAGTAAGTCTTCTCAGTGGCTGGACCATTAGATCTCATAATGGGCTTGACATGTCCCTAGTCCCCAATTTTTAACCAGATTTCTGGTTGTCCAGTCGCCCCACCCCAGGGCTCTACTCTGGAATCCCTCATTTGGTGGGACATTTGAGGTTGAAAAACAAAATGAAACAAATCGACAACAACAACAAAAAAACGGACTTCTTCCATCCCCAGAATGACCCCAAACTCTTTGGATGGGACCGAACCCCCAGAGAGTAAGACTCGTCCATTTCCCATGAAGTCACCCGGCAATTTCACGACCATGAGTGACACGATATCCAGAGACAAAAACTTGAGCAAGAGACTCACACTCGCCCTTTTTTCATATCCCGAAGTATTCTCCTCATGGTCTGTAGATCAGTCCTGCCATACCTATGACCCAAAACATAAGCCGAGTTTGTGTTTTCAGACAACTGTCCAAACAGCTCTGGCCTACACACCCTACAGGCTCAGGGCCCTGGAGCCAAACCTGAGGACTGTACTTGCCCTCTCCAAGGGAATTGTATGTGCCCATTCCAATGGCCACAACCCTACTAGTAGGATAACCTCCTATGTCCCTGAGGCCATCCCAAGAGTTGTGGCTTCCCAGGACAAACAGGGGCAATCTGAGACCATCTGAGCACCTACCTGCACTCAGACCCGTAGACTGATGTCCCCAGAGGTAAAAAGGAACGAACAGGCCCCTAGGCACTAATCGGATCCATTGCTTTGGTTTCCAGGCATCTCTCCTCAGAGGCCTGGATTTCAATACCAGCATATGGCTGTTTCTTGACTCACCCATCGGAACAAATCTCATCTAAACATGGGAAACATGCCCGTTGGAGCTGTGTCAAAGACTCTGTTTAGGAGAACCCTTCAGGGTACCAGGGCCACCGCTTCATTCCAAGGTCTCCATAGACACAAAAACATATTAGGACACATCCACAGGAGAGTCCATTTCAACTCAGCCTCCTCGGTTGCCCCCCACATCCAGCAGATCTAACCTGTCTTGTTGCTTGGAGACAATTGGAATGCGAGGTGGGCTACCCAACATCCATCCTTAGAACCCTGCTCGGAATCGTTGGCCTGGAGCCAACCAACAGGTCTCAATTGTCCTGCAGAAGAATCTTTGCAGTTTGGAGCTTCTCACAACTCCCATCGTGCGAAAACCCCCATGTCCTCGTGATCCAACCCCCTTTAAGAAAGGGCCATCAGGGCAGAAAGTCCAACCTGAGCGATCGTCTGATCCTTGCCCTGACTTCAGATGCACGAGATCTCTATTGAGGTCTGTAGATTGTGCCTGCCATATCCTCACCCAGAAACCTAGGCCTAGCTTGGGTTCACAGACTCCGTCCTCAGACTACTGGCCCACAAGCCCTCCAGTTGGGCAATCCAGAACTACAATGCCGCACTCTGCCTGCCCTACAGAAGTAAAACATTGCCCTCAGGGCTACCCCGAAACACCAAATGAGGATCAACCTGCACCTCATTCGGCTGTACCCCAAACATATAGGCTGACGTGGACACTATTTCCCCTTCTGACCCAGCCTGAGCCTGGACCTCCTGGTCCCACCCAGACAGCTGGCCGCACACTGAGCACATCGGACCCGCCATGGCCTTAGGTCGTCATCTCTTCCCAACTGCGGTTTTCAGGCTCCTGAACCTAGACCTTATCTCCAACCACTGTCCAGGGTTGAAAATGATGCAGAAATCAGAACTCTTTCCCCATGGCAAGAAACCTTGTGGTTGGCATGTTGTCCAACGTTCAGTGTAGTTGAAACAAGCGTGGCCCATGAGGCCCAGCCCATGCTTGCGGGCCACATTGGTCACAGACACACATTGTGACCCTCAGCCTGAGCCCAGTCCTCAGGTAAGGCCTCTCAGGGCCTATATGAAGAGACAGCATATTGGGCTTGCCATGCCCCTAGGCCCCAATTTTTAACCATAATTCGGGTTGTCCCTTCACTCTTCCCTAGGGCTCTGCTTTGGAATTCCTCTTTTGGTGGGACACCTGAGGTAACACACCTGAAAGGAGTCCTCCCATCCCACAGATTGACGAAAAACAATTGGGATCGGGCCAAATCCACAGAGAGGAAGATTCGTCCATGGCCCATGAGACCTCCCCAACATTCCACGGCCATCGCTGAAACAAAATCCAGAGACAAAAGCCTCAGCAAGCGCCTCAGACTCGCTCATTCTTCATATCCTGAAGAGTTCTTCTCATGGTTTGTAGATCGGGCGTGCCATACATACGTCCCCAAACTAAAGCTGAGTTTGTGTTTTCAGTCTTCTGTCCTCAAAGTCCTGGGCCACACTCCCTCCAGGCTGGGGCCCCTGGAGCCACACATTAGGACTGCCCCCACCCAATCCATGGGAATTCTGCCCATTCCATTGTCAAAAATCGTACAAATTAGGAGAACCCTCCAAAGTCCCTTAGGCCATCCCAATAGCGTAGGTCGCCCGGGACAAAAAAGGGCGGGTGATACCGGCTGAGCATCTACCTCCACTCATCTACCTCCACTCATACCAAGAAGATTGAACCAGACAGGACCCGAGGCCATTATCGGATCCATTGCTTTGGTTTACAGGCATGTCTCCTCAAAAGCCTGGATTCCAATACCAGCAGAGGGGATTTCCTGAGGCACCCATCAGAACAAAACTCGTCTCCACAAGGAAACTTGTGCATGGGAGCTATGCCAAACCTTAGGAGAATACTTCAGGGTCCCGGTGCCACCTCCCCATTCCAAGGCCCTCATGGACACAAACACACGTTAGGACACATCCTCTTGAAAGTGCATTTCAACTCAGCCACCCCGGTTGCTCCCGCAGATCCATTAGATCTAAACTGTATTGTTGCTAGGAGACAATTGGAAGGCGAGGCGGACTTCCCAGGCATCCATCCACGAACGGTGCTCTGGAGTCATTCCATATGGGATGTCCTGGAGCTGTCCAACAGGTCTCAATTGTCCCGCAGAAGGAATCCTTGAAGGGGGCATCCCACATCTCCCAACGTGGAAAACCTCCATGGCCTCGAGATTCCGCTCCTTTCATGAAGGGGCCGTCATGCACAGAAAATCCAACCTGAGCCAACGTCGGATCCTCGCCCTGACTTCAGATGCATGAGATATTGGTTCAGATCTGCAGGGGTACCTGCCATGCCCTCACCCTGAATCCGAAGTCTAGCTTGTGTGTCTCAGACTTCCATCCTCACTCTCCTGGCCACGAAGCCCTCAAGTTGGCAATTCCGGACCGACAAGGAAGCACTCTGCCTGCCCTCTAGAAAAAATATATTGCCTAATGAGCAGCCCAGGCAGCATAAATGAAGATAAACCTACACGGCACTCGAATGTACCCAAATTATATAGTCTAACCTGGGCACTAATGAACTGTCTGACACAACCTGAGCCCGGACCTGCTGACCAACACCCAGACAGCTGACCGCACGCTGAGCACATCAGACCCGCCATGGCCTTAGGTCATCATCTCTTCCCTACCTCAGTTTTCAGGCTTCAGTACCTAGACCTTATCTCCAATCACTGCCCACGGGTGACTTTGATGCAGAAATCAGAACTCTTCCTGACCCATGGCAAGATACCTTGTGGTTGGCATGTTGTCCAACCTTCAGTATAGGAGAAACCAGCATTCACCCTGAGGCCCCGCCCATTCTTGAGTGCGACGAGAGCATAAACACGCATTGTGACCTCAGCGTGAGTCCTGTCCTCTAGTAAGTCCTCTCAGTGGCTGGACCATTAGATGTCATAATGGGCTTGACATGTCCCTAGTCCCCAATTTTTAACCAGATTTCTGGTTGTCCAGTCGCCCCACCCCAGGGCTCTACTCTGGAATCCCTCATTTGGTGGGACATCTGAAGTTGAAACACAAAATGAAACAAATCGACAACAACAACAAAAAAACGGACTTCTTCCATCCCCAGAATGACCGCAAACACTTTGGACGGGACCGAACCCCCAGAGAGTAAGACTCGTCCATTTCCCATGAAGTCACCCGGCAGTTTCACGACCATGTGTGACACGATATCCAGAGACAAAATCTTGAGCAAGAGCCTCACACTCGCCCTTTTTTCATATCCCGAAGTGTTCTCCTCATGGTCTGTAGATCAGTCCTGCCATACCTATGACCCAAAACATAAGCCGAGTTTGTGTTTTCAGACAACTGTCCAAACAGCTCTGGCCTACACACCCTACAGGCTCAGGGCCCTGGAGCCAAACCTGAGGACTGTACTTGCCCTCTCCAAGGGAATTGTATGTGCCCATTCCAATGGCCACAACCCTACTAGTAGGATAACCTCCAAAGTCCCTGAGGCCATCCCAGGAGTTGTGGCTTCCCAGGACAAACAGGGGCAATCTGAGCCCATCTGAGCACCTACCTGCACTCAGACCCGTAGACTGATGTCCCCAGAGGTAAAAGGGAACGAACAGGCCCCTAGGCACTAATCGGATCCATTGCTTTGGTTTCCAGGCATCTCTCCTTAGAGGCCTGGATTTCAATACCAGCATAGGGCTGTTTCTTGACTCACCCATCGGAACAAATCTCATCTACACATGGGAAACATGCCCGTTGGAGCTGTGTCAAAGCCTCTGTTTAGGAGCACCCTTCAGGGCCCCAGGGCCACCGCTTCATTCCAAGGTCTCCATAGACACAAAAACATATTAGGACACATCCACAGGAGAGTCCATTTCAACTCAGCCTCCTCGGTTGCCCCTCACATCCAGCAGATCTAACCTGTCTTGTTGCTTGGAGACAATTGGAATGCGAGGTGGGCTACCCAGCCATCCATCCGTAGAACCCTGATCGGAATCGTTGGCCTGGAGCCAACCAACAGGTCTCAATTGTCCTGCAGAAGAATCTTTGCAGTTTGGAGCTTCTCACAACTCCCATCGTGGGAAAACCCCCATGTCCTCGTGATCCAACCCCCTTCAAGAAAGGGCCATCAGGGCAGAAAGTCCAACCTGAGCGATCGTCTGATCCTTGCCCTGACTTCAGATGCACGAGATCTCTATTGAGGTCTGTAGATTGTGCCTGCCATATCCTCACCCAGAAACCTAGGCCTAGCTTGGGTTCTCAGACCCCGTCCTCAGACTACTGGCCCACAAGCCCTCCAGTTGGGCAATCCAGAACTACAATGCCGCACTCTGCCTGCCCTACAGAAGTAAAACATTGCCCTCAGGGCTACCCCGAAACCCCTAATGAGGATCAACCTGCACGCCATTCGGCTGTACCCCAAACATATAGGCTGACCTGGACACTATTTCCCCTTCTGACCCAGCCTGAGCCTGGACCTCCTGGTCCCACCCAGACAGCTGGCCGCACACTGAGCACATCGGACCCGCCATGGCCTTAGGTCGTCATCTCTTGCCAACTGCGGTTTTCAGGATCCAGAACCTAGACCTTATCTCCAACCACTGCCCAGGGTTGAAAATGATGCAGAAAGCAGAACTCTTTCCCCATGGCAAGAAACCTTGTGGTTGGCATGTTGTCCAACGTTCGGTGTAGTTGAAACAAGCGTGGCCCATGAGGCCCAGCCCATGCTTGCGGGCCACATTGGTCACAAACACACATTGTGACCCTCAGCCTGAGCCCAGTCCTCAGGTAAGGCCTCTCAGGGCCTATATGAAGAGACAGCATATTGGGCTTGCCATGCCCCTAGGCCCAAATTTTTAACCATAGTTCGGGTTGTCCCTTCACTCTTCCCCAGGGCTCTGCTTTGGAATTCCTCTTTTGGTGGGACACCTGAGGTAACAAACCTGAAAGGAGTCCTCCCATCCCACAGATTGACGAAAAACAATTGGGATCGGGCCAAATCCACAGAGAGGAAGATTCGTCCATGGCCCATGAGACCTCCCCAACATTCCACGGCCATCGCTGAAACAAAATCCAGAGACAAAAGCCTGAGCAAGCGCCTCAGACTCGCTCATTCTTCATATCCTGAAGAGTTCTTCTCATGGTTTGTAGATCGGGCGTGCCATACCTACGTCCCCAAACTAAAGCTGAGTTTGTGTTTTCAGTCTTCTGTCCTCAAAGTCCTGGGCCACACTCCCTCCAGGCTGTGGCCCCTGGAGCCACACATTAGGACTGCCCCCACCCAATTCATGGGAATTCTGCCCATTCCATTGTCAAAAATCGTACAAATTAGGAGAACCCTCCAAAGTCCCTGAGGCCATCCCAATAGTGTAGGTCGCCCGGGACAAAAAAGGGCGGTTGATACCGGCTGAGCATCTACCTCCACTCATCTACCTCCACTCATACCAAGAAGATTGAACCAGACAGGACCCGAGGCCATTATCGGATCCATTGCTTTGGTTTACAGGCATGTCTCCTCAAAAGCCTGGATTCCAATACCAGCAGAGGGGATTTCCTGAGGCACCCATCAGAACAAAACTCGTCTCCACAAGGAAACTTGTGCATGGGAGCTATGCCAAAGCTTAGGAGAATACTTCAGGGTCCCGGTGCCACCTCCCCATTCCAAGGCCCTCATGGACACAAACACACGTTAGGACACATCCTCTTGAAAGTGCATTTCAACTCAGCCACCCCGGTTGCTCCCGCAGATCCATTAGATCTAAACTGTCTTGTTGCTAGGAGACAATTGGAAGGCGAGGCGGACTTCCCAGCCATCCATCCTCGAACGGTGCTCTGGAGTCATTCCATATGGGATGTTTGGAGCTGTCCAACAGGTCTCAATTGTCCCGCAGAAGGAATCCTTGAAGGGGGCATCCCACATCTCCCAACGTGGAAAACCTCCATGGCCTCGAGATTCCGCTCCCTTCATGAAGGGGCCGTCATGCAGAGAAACTCCAACCTGAGCCAACGTCGGATCCTCGCCATGACTTCAGATGCATGAGATATTGGTTCAGATCTGCAGGGGGTACCTGCCATGCCCTCACACTGAATCCGAAGTCTAGCTTGTGTTCTCAGACTTCCGTCCTCACTCTCCTGGCCCCGAAGCCCTCATGTTTGGCAATTCCGTCCGACAATGAAGCACTCTGCCTGCCCTCTAGAAAAAATATATTGCCTAATGAGCTGACCAGGCAGCTTAAATGAAGATAAACCTACACGGCACTCGAATGTACCCAAATTATATAGTCTAACCTGGGCACTAATGCCTTGCCTGACACAACCTGAGCCCGGACCTGCTGACCAACACCCAGAAAGCTGACCGCACCCTGAGCACATCAGACCCGCCCTGGCCTTAGGTCATCATCTCTTCCCTACCTCAGTTTTCAGGCTTCAGAACCTAGACCTTATCTCCAATCACTGCCCACAGGTGACTGTGATGCAGAAATCAGAACTCTTCCTGACCCATGGCAAGAAACCTTGTGGTTGGCATGTTGTCCAACGTTCAGTGTAGGAGAAAACAGCATTCACCCTGAGGCCCCGCCCATTCTTGAGTGCGACGAGAGCATAAACACGCATTGTGATCTCAACGTGAGTCCTGTCCTCTAGTAAGTCCTCTCAGTGGCTGGACCATTAGATGTCATAATGGGCTTGACATGTCCCTAGTCCCCAATTTTTAACCAGATTTCTGGTTGTCCAGTCGCCCCACCCCAGGGCTCTACTCTGGAATCCCTCATTTGGTGGGACATCTGAGGTTGAAAAACAAAATGAAACAAATCGACAACATCAACAAAAAAACGGACTTCTTCCATCACCAGAATGACCGCAAACTCTTTGGACGGGCCCGAACCCCCAGAGAGTAAGACTCGTCCATTTCCCATGATGTCACCCGGCAATTTCACGACCATGAGTGACACGATATCCAGAGACAAAAACTTGAGCAAGAGCCTCACACTCGCCCTTTTTTCATATCCCGAAGTGTTCTCCTCATGGTCTGTAGATCAGTCCTGCCATACCTATGACCCAAAACATAAGCCGAGTTTGTGTTTTCAGACAACTGTCCAAACAGCTCTGGCCTACACACCCTACAGGCTCAGGGCCCTGGAGCCAAACCTGAGGACTGTACTTGCCCTCTCCAAAGGAATTGTATGTGCCCATTCCAATGGCCACAACCCTACTAATAGGATAACCTCCAAAGTCCCTGAGGCCATCCCAATAGTTGTGGCTTCCCAGGACAAACAGGGGGCAATCTGAGCCCATCTGAGCACCTACCTGCACTCAGACCCGTAGACTGATGTCCCCAGAGGTAAAAAGGAATGAACAGGCCCCTAGGCACTAATCGGATCCATTGCTTTTGTTTCCAGGAAACTCTCCTTAGAGGCCTGGATTTCAATACCAGCATATGGCTGTTTCTTGCCTCACCCATCAGAACAAATCTCATCTACACATGGGAAACATGCACGTTGGAGCTGTGTCAAAGCCTCTGTTTAGGAGAACCCTTCAGGGCCCCAGGGCCACCGCTTCTTTCCAAGGTCTCCATAGACACAAAAACATATTAGGACACATCCACAAGAGAGTCCATTTCAACTCAGCCTCCTCGGTTGCCCGCCACATCTAGCAGATCTAACCTGTCTTGTTGCTTGGAGACAATTGGAATGCGAGGTGGGCTACCCAGCCATCCATCCTTAGAACCCTGCTCGGAATTGTTCGCCTGGAGCCAACCAACAGGTCTCAATTGTCCTGCAGAAGAATCTTTGCAGTTTGGAGCTTCTCACAACTCCCATCGTGGGAAAACCCCCATGTCCTCGTGATCCAACCCCCTTCAAGAAAGGGTCATCAGGGCAGAAAGTCCAACCTGAGCGATCGTCTGATCCTTGCCCTGACTTCAGATGCACGAGATCTCTATTGAGGTCTGTAGATTGTGCCTGCCATATCCTCACCCAGAAACCTAGGCCTAGCTTGGGTTCTCAGACTCCGTCCTCAGACTACTGTCCCACAAGCCCTCCAGTTGGGCAATCCAGAACTACAATGCCGCACTCTGCCTGCCCTACAGAAGTAAAACATTGCCCTCAGGGCTACCTCGAAACCCCAATGAGGATGAACCTGCATGCCAATCGGCTGTACCCCAAACATATAGGCTGACCTGGGCACTATTTCCCCTTCTGACCCAGCCTGAGCCTGGACCTCCTGGTCCCACCCAGACAGCTGGCCGCACACTGAGCATATCAGACCCGCCATGGCCTTAGGTCGTCATCTCTTCCCAACTGCGGTTTTCAGGCTCCAGAACCTAGACCTTATCTCCAACCACTGCCCAGGGTTGAAAATGATGCAGAAATCAGAACTCTTTCCCCATGGCAAGAAACCTTGTGCTTGGCATGTTGTCCAACGTTCAGTGTAGTTGAAACAAGCGTGGCCCATGAGGCCCAGCCCATGCTTGCGGGCCACATTGGTCACAAACACACATTGTGACCCTGAGCCTGAGCCCAGTCCTCAGGTAAGGCCTCTCAGGGCCTATATGAAGAGACAGCATATTGGGCTTGCCATGCCCCAAGGCACCAATTTTTAACCATAGTTCGGGGTGTCCCTTCACTCTTCCCAAGGTCTCTACTTTGGAATTCCTCTTCTGGGGGGACACCAGAGGTAACAAACCTGAAAGGAGTCCTCCCATCCCACAGATTGACGAAAAACAATTGGGATCGGGCCAAATCCACAGAGAGGAAGATTCGTCCATGGCCCATGAGACCTCCCCAACATTCCACGGCCATCGCTGAAACAAAATCCAGAGACAAAAGCCTGAGCTAGCGCTTCAGACTCGCTCATTCTTCATATCCTGAAGAGTTCTTCTCATGGTTTGTAGATCGGGCGTGCCATACCTACGTCCCCAAACTTAAGCTGAGTTTTTTTTCAGTCTTCTGTCCTCAAAGTCCTGGGCCACACTCCCTCCAGGCTGGGGCCCTTGGAGCCACACATTAGGACTGCCCCCACCCAATCCATGGGAATTCTGCCCATTCCATTGTCAAAAATCGTACAAATTAGGAGAACCCTCCAAATCCCTGAGGCCATCCCAATAGTGTAGGTCGCCCGGGACAAAAAAGGGCGGTTGATACCAGCTGAGTATCTTCCTCCACTCATCTACCTCCACTCATACCAAGAAGATTGAACCAGACAGGACCCGAGGCCATTATCGGATCCATTGCTTTGGTTTACAGGCATGTCTCCTCAAAAGCCTGGATTCCAATACCAGCAGAGGGGATTTCCTGAGGCACCCATCAGAACAAATCTCGTCTCCACAAGGAAACTTGTGCATGGGAGCTATGCCAAAGCTTAGGAGAATACTTCAGGGTCCCGGTGCCACCTCCCCATTCCAAGGCCCTCATGGACACAAACACACATTAGGACCCATCCTCTGGAAAGTGCATTTCAACTCAGCCACCCCGGTTGCTCCCGCAGATCCATTAGATCTAAACTGTCTTGTTGCTAGGAGACAATTGGAAGGCGAGGCGGACTTCCCAGGCATCCATCCTCGAATGGTGCTCTGGAGTCATTCCATATGGGATGTCCTGGAGCTGTCCAACAGGTCTCAATTGTCCCGCAGAAGGAATCCTTGAAGGGGGCATCCCACATCTCCCAACGTGGAAAACCTCCATGGCCTCGAGATTCCGCTCCCTTCATGAAGGGGCCGTCATGCACAGAAACTCCAACCTGAGCCAACGTCGGATCCTCGCCCTGACTTCAGTTGCATCAGATATTGGTTCAGATCTGCAGGGGGTACCTGCCGTGCCCTCACCCTGAATCCGAAGTCTAGCTTGTGTTCTCAACTTCCGTCCTCACTCTCCTGGCCCCGAAGCCCTCATGTTTTGAAATTCCGGACCGACAATGAAGCACTCTGCCTGCCCTCTAGAAGAAATATATTGCCTAATGAGCTGACCAGGCAGCTTAAATGAAGATAAACCTACACGGCACTCGAATGTACCCAAATTATATAGTCTAACTTGGGCACTAATGCACTGTCTGACACAACCTGAGCCCGGACCTGCTGACCAACACCCAGACAGCTAACCGCACCCTGAGCACATCAGACCCGCCCTGGCCTTAGGTCATCATCTCTTCCCTACCTCAGTTTTCAGGCTTCAGAACCTAGACCTTATCTCCAATCACTGCCCACGGGTGACTGTGATGCAGAAATCAGAACTCTTCCTGACCCATGGCAAGAAACCTTGTGGTTGGCATGTTGTCCAACGTTCAGTGTAGTAGAAAACAATATTCACCCTGAGGCCCCGCCCATTCTTGAGTGCGACGAGAGCATAAACACGCATTGTGACCTCAGCGTGAGTCCTGTCCTCTAGTAAGTCCTCTCACTGGCTGGACCATTAGATGTCATAATGGGCTTGACATGTCCCTAGTCCCCAATTTTTAACCAGATTTCTGGTTGTCCAGTCGCCCCACCCCAGGGCTCTACTCTGGAATCCCTCATTTGGTGGGACATCTGAGGTTGAAAAACAAAATGAAACAAATCGACAACAACAACAAAAAAACGGACTTCTTCCATCCCCAGAATGACCCCAAACTCTTTGGACGGGACCGAACCCCCAGAGAGTAAGACTTGTCCATTTCCCATGAAGTCACCTGGCAATTCACGACCATGAGTGACACGATATCCAGAGACAAAAATTTGAGCAAGAGCCTCACACTCGCCCTTTTTTATATCCCGAAGTATTCTCCTCATGGTCTGTAGATAAGTCCTGCCATACCTATGACCCAAAACATAAGCCGAGTTTGTGTTTTCAGACAACTGTCCAAACAGCTGGCCTACACACCCTACAGGCTCAGGGCCTTGGAGCCAAACCTGAGGACTGTACTTGCCCTCTCCAAGGGAATTGTATGTGCCCATTCCAATGGCCACAACCCTACTAATAAGATAACCTCCAAAGTCCTGAGGCCATCCCAAGAGTTGTGGCTTCCCAGGACAAACAGGGGCAATCTGAGCCCATCTGAGCACCTACCTGCACTCAGACCCGTAGACTGATGTCCCCAGAGGTAAAAAGGAACGAACAGGCACCTAGGCACTAATCGGATCCATTGCTTTGGTTTCCAGGAGACTCTCCTCAGAGGCCTGGATTTCAATACCAGCATATGGCTGTTTCTTGACTCACCCATCAGAACAAATCTCATCTACACATGGTAAACATGCACGTTGGAGCTGAGTCAAAGCCTCTGTTTAGGAGAACCCTTCAGGGCCCCAGGGCCACTGCTTCATTCCAAGGTCTCCATAGACACAAAAACATATTAGGACACATCCACAGGAGAGTCCATTTCAACTCAGCCTCCTCGGTTGCCCCCCACATCCAGCAGATCTAACCTGTCTTGTTGCTTGGAGACAATTGGAATGCGAGGTGGGCTACCCAGCCATCCGTCCTTAGAACCCTGCTCGGAATCGTTGGCCTGGAGCCAACCAACAGGTCTCAATTGTCCTGCAGAAGAATCTTTGCAGTTTGGAGCTTCTCACAACTCCCATCGTGGGAAAACCCCCATGTCCTCGTGATCCAACCCCCTTCAAGAAAGGGCCATCAGGGCAGAAAGTCCAACCTGAGCGATCGTCTGATCCTTGCCCTGACTTCAGATGCACGAGATCTCTATTGAGGTCTGTAGATTGTGCCTGCCATATCCTCACCCAGAAACCTAGGCCTAGCTTGGGTTCTCAGACTCCGTCCTCAGACTACTGGCCCACAAGCCCTCCAGTTTGGAAATCCAGAACTACAATGCCGCACTCTGCCTGCCCTACAGAAGTAAAACATTGCCCTCAGGGCTACCCCGAAACCGCAAATGAGGATCAACCTGCACGCCATTCGGCTGTACCCCAAACATAGAGGCTGACCTGGGCACTATTTCCCCTTCTGACCCAGCCTGAGCCTGGACCTCCTGGTCCCACCCAGACAGCTGGCCGCACACTGAGCACATCGGACCCGCCATGGCCTTAGGTCGTCATCTCTTCCCAACTGCGGTTTTCAGGCTCCAGAACCTAGACCTTATCTCCAACCACTGCCCAGGGTTGAAAATGATGCAGAAATCAGAACTCTTTCCCCATGGCAAGAAACCTTGTGCTTGGCATGTTGTCCAACGTTCAGTGTAGTTGAAACAAGCATGGCCCATGAGGCCCAGCCCATGCTTGCGGGCCACATTGGTCACAAACACACATTGTGACCCTCAGCCTGAGCCCAGTCCTCAGGTAAGGCCTCTCAGGGCCTATATGAAGAGACAGCATATTGGGCTTGCCATGCCCCTAGGCCCCAATTTTTAACCATAGTTCGGGGTGTCCCTTCACTCTTCCCCAGGGCTCTGCTTTGGAATTCCTCTTTTGGTGGGACATCTGAGGTAACAAACCTGAAAGGAGTCCTCCCATCCCACAGATTGACGAAAAACAATTGGGATCGGGCCAAATCCACAGAGAGGAAGATTCGTCCATGGCCCATGAGACCTCCCCAACATTCCACGGCCATCGCTGAAACAAAATCCAGAGACAAAAGCCTGTGCAAGCGCCTCAGACTCGCTCATTCTTCATATCCTGAAGAGTTCTTCTCATGGTTTGTAGATCGGGCGTGCCATACCTACGTCCCCAAACTTAAGCTGAGTTTGTGTTTTCAGTCTTCTGTCCTCAAAGCCCTGGGCCACACTCCCTCCAGGCTGGGGCCCCTGGAGCCACACATTAGGACTGCCCCCACCCAATCCATGGGAATTCTGCCCATTCCATTGTCAAAAATCGTGCAAATTAGGAGAACCCTCCAAAGTCCCTGAGGCCATCCCAAGAGTTGTGGCTTCCCAGGACAAACAGGGGCAATCTGAGCCCATCTGAGCACCTACCTGCACTCAGACCCCTAGACTGATGTCCCCAGAGGTAAAAAGGAACGAACAGGCCCCTAGGCACTAATCGGATCCATTGCTTTGCTTTCCAGGAAACTCTCCTCATAATCCTGGATTTCAATACCAGCATATGGCTGTTTCTTGACTCACCCATCAGAACAAATCTCATCTACACATGGGAAACATGCACGTTGGAGCTGTGTCAAAGCCTCTGTTTAGGAGAACCCTTCAGGGCCCCAGGGCCACCGCTTCATTCCAAGGTCTCCATAGACACAAAAACAAATTAGGACACATCCACAGGAGAGTCCATTTCAACACAGCCTCCTCGGTTGCCCCCCACATCCAGCAGATCTAACCTGTCTTGTTACTTGGAGACAATTGGAATGCGAGGTGGGCTACCCAGCCATCCGTCCTTAGAACCCTGCTCGGAATCGTTGGCCTGGAGCCAACCAACAGGTCTCAATTGTCCTGCAGAAGAATCTTTGCAGTTTGGAGCTTCTCACAACTCCCATCGTGGGAAAACCCCCATGTCCTCGTGATCCAACCCCCTTCAAGAAAGGGCCATCAGGGCAGAAAGTCCAACCTGAGCGATCGTCTGATCCTTGCCCTGACTTCAGATGCACGAGATCTCTATTGAGGTCTGTAGATTGTGCCTGCCATATCCTCACCCAGAAACCTAGGCCTAGCTTGGGTTCTCAGACTCCGTCCTCAGACTACTGGCCCACAAGCCCTCCAGTTTGGAAATCCAGAACTACAATGCCGCACTCTGCCTGCCCTACAGAAGTAAAACATTGCCCTCAGGGCTACCCCGAAACCGCAAATGAGGATCAACCTTCACGCCATTCGGCTGTACCCCAAACATAGAGGCTGACCTGGGCACTATTTCCCCTTCTGACCCAGCCTGAGCCTGGACCTCCTGGTCCCACCCAGACAGCTGGCCGCACACTGAGCACATCGGACCCGCCATGGCCTTAGGTCGTCATCTCTTCCCAACTGCGGTTTTCAGGCTCCAGAACCTAGACCTTATCTCCAACCACTGCCCAGGGTTGAAAATGATGCAGAAATCAGAACTCTTTCCCCATGGCAAGAAACCTTGTGGTTGGCATGTTGTCCAACGTTCAGTGTAGTTGAAACAAGCATGGCCCATGAGGCCCAGCCCATGCTTGCGGGCCACATTGGTCACAAACACACATTGTGACCCTCAGCCTGAGCCCAGTCCTCAGGTAAGGCCTCTCAGGGCCTATATGAAGAGACAGCATATTGGGCTTGCCATGCCCCTAGGCCCCAATTTTTAACCATAGTTCGGGGTGTCCCTTCACTCTTCCCCAGGGCTCTGCTTTGGAATTCCTCTTTTGGTGGGACATCTGAGGTAACAAACCTGAAAGGAGTCCTCCCATCCCACAGATTGACGAAAAACAATTGGGATCGGGCCAAATCCACAGAGAGGAAGATTCGTCCATGGCCCATGAGAACTCCCCAACATTCCACGGCCATCGCTGAAACAAAATCCAGAGACAAAAGCCTGAGCAAGCGCCTCAGACTCGCTCATTCTTCATATCCTGAAGAGTTCTTCTCATGGTTTGTAGATCGGGCGTGCCATACCTACGTCCCCAAACTTAAGCTGAGTTTGTGTTTTCAGTCTTCTGTCCTCAAAGCCCTGGGCCACACTCCCTCCAGGCTGGGGCCCCTGGAGCCACACATTAGGACTGCCCCCACCGAATCCATGGGAATTCTGCCCATTCCATTGTCAAAAATCGTGCAAATTAGGAGAACCCTCCAAAGTCCCTGAGGCCATCCCAAGAGTTGTGGCTTCCCAGGACAAACAGGGGCAATCTGAGCCCATCTGAGCACCTACCTGCACTCAGACCCCTAGACTGATGTCCCCAGAGGTAAAAAGGAACGAACAGGCCCCTAGGCACTAATCGGATCCATTGCTTTGCTTTCCAGGAAACTCTCCTCATAATCCTGGATTTCAATACCAGCATATGGCTGTTTCTTGACTCACCCATCAGAACAAATCTCATCTACACATGGGAAACATGCACGTTGGAGCTGTGTCAAAGCCTCTGTTTAGGAGAACCCTTCAGGGCCCCAGGGCCACCGCTTCATTCCAAGGTCTCCATAGACACAAAAACAAATTAGGACACATCCACAGGAGAGTCCATTTCAACACAGCCTCCTCGGTTGCCCCCCACATCCAGCAGATCTAACCTGTCTTGTTACTTGGAGACAATTGGAATGCGAGGTGGGCTACCCAGCCATCCGTCCTTAGAACCCTGCTCGGAATCGTTGGCCTGGAGCCAACCAACAGGTCTCAATTGTCCTGCAGAAGAATCTTTGCAGTTTGGAGCTTCTCACAACTCCCATCGTGGGAAAACCCCCATGTCCTCGTGATCCAACCCCTTCAAGAAAGGGCCATCAGGGCAGAAAGTCCAACCTGAGCGATCGTCTGATCCTTGCCCTGACTTCAGATGCACGAGATCTCTATTGAGGTCTGTAGATTGTGCCTGCCATATCCTCACCCAGAAACCTAGGCCTAGCTTGGGTTCTCAGACTCCGTCCTCAGACTACTGGCCCACAAGCCCTCCAGTTTGGCAATCCAGAACTACAATGCCGCACTCTGCCTGCCCTACAGAAGTTAAACATTGCCCTCAGGGCTACCCCGAAACCCCAAATGAGGATCAACCTGCACGCCATTCGGCTGTACCCCAAACATAGAGGCTGACCTGGGCACTATTTCCCCTTCTGACCCAGCCTGAGCCTGGACCTCCTGGTCCCACCCAGACAGCTGGCCGCAAACTGAGCACATCGGACCCGCCATGGCCTTAGGTCGTCATCTCTTCCCAACTGCGGTTTACAGGCTCCAGAACCTAGACCTTATCTCCAACCACTGCCCAGGGTTGAAAATGATGCAGAAATCAGAACTCTTTCCCCATGGCAAGAAACCTTGTGCTTGGCATGCTGTCCAACGTTCAGTGTAGTTGAAACAAGTGTGGCCCATGAGGCCCAGCCCATGCTTGCGGGCCACATTGGTCACAAACACACATTGTGACCCTCAGCCTGAGCCCAGTCCTCAGGTAAGGCCTCTCAGGGCCTATATGAAGAGACAGCATATTGGGCTTGCCATGCCCCTAGGCCCCAATTTTTAACCATAGTTCGGGGTGTCCCTTCACTCTTCCCCAGGGCTCTGCTTTGGAATTCCTCTTTTGGTGGGACACCAGAGGTAACAAACCTGAAAGGAGTCCTCCCATCCCACAGATTGACGAAAAACAATTGGGATCGGGCCAAATCCACAGAGAGGAAGATTCGTCCATGGCCCATGAGACCTCCCCAACATTCCACGGCCATCGCTGAAACAAAATCCAGAGACAAAAGCCTGAGCAAGCGCCTCAGACTCGCTCATTCTTCATATCCTGAAGAGTTCTTCTCATGGTTTGTAGATCGGGCGTGCCATACCTACGTCCCCAAACTTAAGCTGAGTTTGTGTTTTCAGTCTTCTGTCCTCAAAGTCCTGGGCCACACTCCCTCCAGGCTGGGGCCCCTGGAGCCACACATTAGGACTGCCCCCACCGAATCCATGGGAATTCTGCCCATTCCATTGTAAAAAATCGTACAAATTAGGAGAACCCTCCAAAGTCCCTGAGGCCATCCCAATAGTGTAGGTCGCCCGATACAAAAAAGGGCGGTTGATAACAGCTGAGCATCTACCTCCACTCATACCAAGAAGATTGAACCAGACAGGACCCGAGGCCATTATCGGATCCATTGCTTTGGTTTACAGGCATGTCTCCTCAAAAGCCTGGATTCCAATACCAGCAGAGGGGATTTCCTGAGGCACCCATCAGAACAAATCTCGTCTCCACAAGGAAACTTGTGCATGGGAGCTATGCCAAAGCTTAGGAGAATACTTCAGGGTCCCGGTGCCACCTCCCCATTCCAAGGCCCTCATGAACACAGACACACATTAGGACCCATCCTCTGGAAAGTGCATTTCAACTCAGCCACCCCGGTTGCTCCCGCAGATCCATTAGATCTAAACTGTCTTGTTGCTAGGAGACAATTGGAAGGCGAGGCGGACTTCCCAGGCATCCATCCTCGAACGGTGCTCTGGAGTCATTCCATATGGGATGTCCTGGAACTGTCCAAAAGGTCTCAATTTTCCCGCAGAAGGAATCCTTGAAGGGGGCAACCCACATCTCCCAACGTCGAAAACCTCCATGGCCTCGAGATTCCGCTCCCTTCATGAAGGGGCCGTCATGTACAGAAACTCCAACCTGAGCCAACGTCGGATCCTCACCCTGACTTCAGATGCATGAGATATTGGCTCAGATCTGCAGGGGGTACCTGCCGTGCCCTCACCCTGAATCCGAAGTCTAGCTTGTGTTCTCAGACTTCCGTCCTCACTCTCCTGGACCCGAAGCCTTCATGTTTGGCAATTGCGGACCACAATGAAGCACTCTGCATGCCCTCTAGAAAAAATATATTGCCTAATGAGCTGCCCAGGCAGCTTAAATGAAGATAAACCTACACGGCATTCGAATGTACCCAAATTATATAGTCTAACCTGGGCACTAATGCACTGTCTGACACAACCTGAGCCCAGACCTGCTGACCAACACCCAGACAGCTGACCGCACCCTGAGCACATCAGACCCGCCCTGGCCTTAGGTCATCATCTCTTCCCTACCTCAATTTTCAGGCTTCAGGACCTAGACCTTATCTCCAATCACTGCCCACGGGTGACTGTGATGCAGAAATCAGAACTCTTCCTGACCCATGGCAAGAAACCTTGTGGTTGGTATGTTGTCCAACGTTCAGTGTAATAGAAAACAGCATTCACCCTGAGGCCCCGCCCATTCTTGAGTGCGACGAGAGCATAAACACGCATTGTGACCTCAGCGTGAGTCCTGTCCTCTAGTAAGTCCTCTCAGTGGCTGGACCATTAGATGTCATAATGGGCTTGACATGTCCCTAGTCCCCAATTTTTAACCAGATTTCTGGTTGTCCAGTCGCCCCACCCCAGGGCTCTACTCTGGAATCCCTCATTTGGTGGGACATCTGAGTTTGAAAAACAAAATAAAACAAATCGACAACAACAACAAAAAAACGGACTTCTTCCATCCCCAGAATGACCCCAAACTCTTTGGACGGGACCGAACCCCCAGAGAGTAAGACTCGTCCATTTCCCATGAAGTCACCCGGCAATTTCACGACCATGAGTGACACGATATCCAGAGACAAAAACTTGAGCAAGAGCCTCACACTCGCCCTTTTTTCATATCCCGAAGTGTTCTCCTCATGGTCTGTAGATCAGTCCTGCCATACCTATGACCCAAAACATAAGCCGAGTTTGTGTTTTCAGACAACTGTCCAAACAGCTCTGGCCTACACACCCTACAGGCTCAGGGCCCTGGAGCCAAACCTGAGGACTGTACGTGCCCTCTCCAAGGGAATTGTATGTGCCCATTCCAATGGCCACAACCCTACTAGTAGGATAACCTCCAAAGTCCCTGAGGCCATCCCAAGAGTTGTGGCTTCCCAGGACAAACAGGGGCAATCTGAGCCCATCTGAGCACCTACCTGCACTCAGACCCGTAGACTGATGTCCCCAGAGGTAAAAAGGAACGAACAGGCCCCTAGGCACTAATCGGATCCATTGCTTTGGTTTCCAGGCATCTCTCCTCAGAGGCCTGGATTTCAATACCAGCATATGGCTGTTTCTTGACTCACCCATCAGAACAAATCTCATCTACACATGGGAAACATGCACGTTGGAGCTGTGTCAAAGCCTCTGTTTAGGAGAACCCTTCAGGGCCCCAGGGCCACCGCTTCATTCCAAGGTCTCCATAGACACAGAAACATATTAGGACACATACACAGGAGAGTCCATTTCAACTCAGCCTCCTCGGTTGCCCCCCGATCCAGCAGATCTAACCTGTCTTGTTGCTTGGAGACAATTGGAATGCGAGGTGGGCTACCCAGCCATCCATCCTTAGAACCCTGCTCGGAATCGCTGGCCTGAAGCCAACCAACAGGTCTCAATTGTCCTGCAGAAGAATCTTTGCAGTTTGGAGCTTCTCACAACTCCCATCTTGGGAAAACCCCCATGTCCTCGTGATCCAACCCCCTTCATGAAAGGGCCATCAGGGCAGAAAGTCCAACCTGAGCGTTCGTCTGATCCTTGCCCTGACTTCAGATGCACTAGATCTCTATTGAGGTCTGTAGATTGTGCCTGCCATATCCTCACCCAGAAACCTAGGCCTAGCTTGGGTTCTCAGACTCCGTCCTCAGACTACTGGCCCACAAGCCCTCCAGTTTGGCAATCCAGATCTACAATGCCGCACTCTGCCTGCCCTACAGAAGTAAAACATTGCCCTCAGGGCTACCCCGAATCCTCAAATGAGGATCAACCTGCACGCCAATAGGCTGTACCCCAAACATAGAGGCTGACCTGGGCACTATTTCCCCTTCTGACCCAGCCTGAGCCTGGACCTCCTGGTCCCACCCAGACAGCTGGCCGCACACTTAGCACATCGGACCCGCCATGGCCTTAGGTCGTCATCTCTTCCCAACTGCGGTTTTCAGGCTCCAGAACCTAGACCTTATCTCCAACCACTGCCCAGGGTTGAAAATGATGCAGAAATCAGAACTCTTTCCTCATGGCAAGAAACCTTGTGCTTGGCATGTTGTCCAACGTTCAGTGTAGTTGAAACAAGCGTGGCCCATGAGGCCCAGCCCATGCTTGCGGGCCACATTGGTCACAAACACACATTGTGACCCTCAGCCTGAGCCCAGTCCTCAGGTAAGGCCTCTCAGGGCCTATATGAAGAGACAGCATATTGGGCTTGCCATGCCCCTAGGCCCCAATTTTTAACCATAGTTCGGGGTGTCCCTTCACTCTTCCCCAGGGCTCTGCTTTGGAATTCCTCTTTTGGTGGGACACCAGAGTTAACAACCAGAAAGGAGACCTCCCATCCCACAGATTGACGAAAAACAATTGGGATCGGGCCAAATCCACAGAGAGGAAGTATCATCCATGGCCCATGAGAACTCCCCAAAATTCCACGGCCATCGCTGAAACAAAATTCCGAGACAAAAGCCTGAGCAAGCGATCAGACTCGCTCATTCTTCATATCCTGAAGAGTTCTTCTCATGGTTTGTAGATCGGGCGTGCCATACCTACGTCCCCAAACTTAAGCTGAGTTTGTGTTTTCAGTCTTCTGTCCTCAAAGTCCTGGGCCACACTCCCTCCAGGCTGGGGCCCCTGGAGCCACACATTAGGACTGCCCCCACCCAATCCATGGGAATTCTGCCCATTCCATTGTCAAAAATCGTACAAATTAGGAGAACCCTCCAAAGTCCCTGAGGCCATCCCAATAGTGTAGGTCGCCCGATACAAAAAAGGGCGGTTGATAACAGCTGAGCATCTTCCTCCACTCATCTACCTCCACTCATACCAAGAAGATTGAACCAGATAGGACCCGAGGCCATTATCGGATCCATTGCTTTGGTTTACAGGCATGTCTCCTCAAAAGCCTGGATTCCAATACCAGCAGAGGGATTTCCTGAGGCACCCATCAGAACAAATCTCGTCTCCACAAGGAAACTTGTTCATGGGTGCTATGCCAAAGCTTAGGAGAATACTTCAGGGTCCCGGTGCCACCTCCCCATTCCAAGGCCCTCATGGACACAAACACACATTAGGACCCATCCTCTGGAAAGTGCATTTCAACTCAGCCACCCCGGTTGCTCCCGCAGATCCATTAGATCTAAACTGTCTTGTTGCTAGGAGACAATTGGAAGGCGAGGCGGACTTCCCAGGCATCCATCCTCGAACGGTGCTCTGGAGTCATTCCATATGGGATGTCCTGGAGCTGTCCAACAGGTCTCAATTGTCCCGCAGAAGGAATCCTTGAAGGGGGCATCCCACATCTCCCAATGTGGAAAACCTCCATGGCCTCGAGATTCCGCTCCCTTCATGAAGGGGCCGTCATGCACAGAAACTCCAACCTGAGCCAACGTCGGATCCTCGCCCTGACCTCAGATGCATGAGATATTGGTTCAGATCTGCAGGGGGTACCTGCCGTGCCCTCACCCTGAATCCGAAGTCTAGCTTGTGTTCTCAGACTTCCGTCCTCACTCCCCTGGCCCCGAAGCCCTCAAGTTTGGCAATTCCGGACCGACAATGAAGCACTCTGCCTGCCCTCTAGAAAAAATATATTGCCTAATGAGCTGCCGAGGCATCTTAAATGAAGATAAACCTACACGGCACTCGAATGTACCCAAATTATATAGTCTAACCTGGGCACTAATGCACTGTCTGACACAACCTGAGCCCGGACCTGCTGACCAACACCCAGACAGCTGACCGCACGCTGAGCACATCAGACCCGCCCTGGCCTTAGGTCATCATCTCTTCCCTACCTCAGTTTTCAGGCTTCAGAACCTAGACCTTATCTCCAATCACTGCCCACGGGTGACTGTGATGCAGAAATCAGAACTCTTCCTGACCCATGGCAAGAAACCTTGTGGTTGGCATGTTGTCCAACGTTCAGTGTAGGAGAAAACAGCATTCACCCTGAGGCCCCGCCCATTCTTGAGTGCGACGAGAGCATAAACACGCATTGTGACCTCAGCGTGAGTCCTGTCCTCTAGTAAGTCCTCTCAGTGGCTGGACCATTAGATGTCATAATGGGCTTGACATGTCCCTAGTCCCCAATTTTTAACCAGATTTCTGGTTGTCCAGTCGCCCCACCCCAGGGCTCTACTCTGGAATCCCTCATTTGGTGGGACATCTGAGGTTGAAAAACAAAATGAAACAAATCGACAACAACAACAAAAAAACGGACTTCTTCCATCCCCAGAATGACCCCAAACTCTTTGGACGGGACCGAACCCCCAGAGAGTAAGACTCGTCCATTTCCCATGATGTCACCCGGCAATTTCACGACCATGAGTGACACGATATCCAGAGACAAAAACTTGAGCAAGAGCCTCACACTCGCCCTTTTTGCATATCCCGAAGTGTTCTCCTCATGGTCTGTAGATCAGTCCTGCCATACCTATGACCCAAAACATAAGCCGAGTTTGTGTTTTCAGACAACGGTCCAAACAGCTCTGGCCTACACACCCTACAGGCTCAGGGCCCTGGAGCCAAACCTGAGGACTGTACTTGCCCTCTCCAAGGGAATTCTATGTGCCCATTCCAATGGCCACAACCCTACTAATAGGATAACCTCCAAAGTCCCTGAGGCCATCCCAATAATTGTGGCTTCCCAGGACAAACAGGGGCAATCTGAGCCCATCTGAGCACCTACCTGCACTCAGACCCGTAGACTGATGTCCCCAGACTAAAAAGGAACGAACAGGCCCCTAGGCACTAATCTGATCCATTGCTTTGGTTTCCAGGAAACTCTCCTTATAGGCCTGGATTTCAATACCAGCATATGGCTGTTTCTTGACTCACCCATCAGAACAAATCTCATCTACACATGGAAAACATGCACGTTGGAGCTGTGTCAAAGCCTCTGTTTAGGAGAACCCTTCAGGGCCCCAGGGCCACCGCTTCATTCCAAGGTCTCCATAGACACAAAAACATATTAGGACACATCCACAGGAGAGTCCGTTTCAACTCAGCCTCCTCGGTTGCCCCCCACATCCAGCAGATCTAACCTGTCTTGTTGCTTGGAGACAATTGGAATGCGAGGTGGGCTACCCAGCCATCCATCCTTAGAACCCTGCTCAGAATCGTTGGCCTGGAGCCAACCAACAGGTCTCAATTGTCCTGCAGAGGAATCTTTGCAGTTTGGAGCTTCTCACAACTCCCATCGTGGGAAAACCGCAATGTCTTCGTGATCCAACCGCCTTCAAGAAAGGGCCATCAGGGCAGAAAGTCCAACCTGAGCGATCGTCTGATCCTTGCCCTGACTTCAGATGCACGAGATCTCTATTGAGGTCTGTAGATTGTGCCTGCCATATCCTCACCCAGAAACCTAGGCCTAGCTTGGGTTCTCAGACTCCGTCCTCAGACTACTGGCCCACAAGCCCTCCAGTTTGGCAATCCAGAACTACAATGCCGCACTCTGCCTGCCCTACAGAAGTAAAACATTGCCCTCAGGGCTACCCCGAAAGCCCAAATGCGGATCAACCTGCACGCCATTCGGCTGTACCCCAAACATATAGGCTGACCTGGGCACTATTTCCCCTTCTGACCCAGCCTGAGCCTGGACCTCCTGGTCCCACCCAGACAGCTGGCCGCACACTGAGCACATCGGACCCGCCATGGCCTTAGGTCGTCATCTCTTCCCAACTGCGGTTTTCAGGCTCCAGAACCTAGACCTTATCTCCAACCACTGCCCAGGGTTGAAAATGATGCAGAAATCAGAACTCTTTCCCCATGGCAAGAAACCTTGTGCTTGGCATGTTGTCCAACGTTCAGTGTAGTTGAAACAAGCGTGGCCCATGAGGCCCAGCCCATGCTTGCGGGCCACATTGGTCACAAACACACATTGTGACCCTCAGCCTGAGCCCAGTCCTCAGGTAAGGCCTCTCAGGGCCTATATGAAGAGACAGCATATTGGGCTTGCCATGCCCCTAGGCCCCAATTTTTAACCATAGTTCGGGGTGTCCCTTCACTCTTCCCCAGGGCTCTGCTTTGGAATTCCTCTTTTGGTGGGACACCAGAGGTAACAAACCTGAAAGGAGTCCTCCCATCCCACAGATTGACGAAAAACAATTGGGATCGGGCCAAATCCACAGAGAGGAAGATTCGTCCATGGCCCATGAGACCTCCCCAACATTCCATGGCCATCGCTGAAACAAAATCCAGAGACAAAAGCCTGAGCAAGCGATTCAGACTCGCTCATTCTTCAAATCCTGAAGAGTTCTTCTCATGGTTTGTAGATCGGGCGTGCCATACCTACGTCCCCAAACTTAAGCTGAGTTTGTGTTTTCAGTCTTCTGTCCTCAAAGTCCTGGGCCACACTCCCTCCAGGCTGGGGCCCCTGGAGCCACACATTAGGACTGCCCCCACCCAATCCATGGGAATTCTGCCCATTCCATTGTCAAAAATCGTACAAATTAGGAGAACCCTCCAAAGTCCCTGAGGCCATCCCAATAGTGTAGGTCGCCCGGGACAAAAAAGGGCGGTTGATACCAGCTGAACATCTTCCTCCACTCATCTACCTCCACTCATACCAAGAAGATTGAACCAGACAGGACCCGAGGCCATTATCGGATCCATTGCTTTGGTTTACAGGCATGTCTCCTCAAAAGCCTGGATTTCAATACCAGCAGAGAGAATTTCTTGAGGCACCCATCAGAACAAATCTCGTCTCCACAAGGAAACTTGTGCATGGGAGCTATGCCAAAGCTTAGGAGAATACTTCAGGGTCCCGGTGCCACCACCCCATTCCAAGGCCCTCATGGACACAAACACACATTAGGACCCATCCTCTGGAAAGTGCATTTCAACTCAGCCACCCCGGTTGCTCCCGCAGATCCATTAGATTTAAACTGTCTTGTTGCTAGGAGATAATTGGAAGGCGAGGCGGACTTCCCAGGCATCCATCCTGGAACGGTGCTCTGGAGTCATTCCATATGGGATGTCCTGGAGCTGTCCAACAGGTCTCAATTGTCCCGCAGAAGGAATCCTTGAAGGGGGCATCCCACATCTCCCAACGTGGAAAACCTCCATGGCCTCGAGATTCCGCTCCCTTCATGAAGGGGCCTTCATGCACAGAAACTCCAACCTTAGTCAACGTCGGATCCTCGTGCTGACTTCAGATGCTTGAGATATTGGTTCAGATCTGCAGGGGGTACCTGCAGTGCCCTCGGCCAGAAGCCCAAGTCGAGCTTGTGTTCTCAGGCTTCTGTCCTCACACTCCTGGCCCAGAAGCCCTCAAGTTTGGCCATTCCGGACCTACAATGCAGCACTCTGCCTGCCCTCTAGAAAAAATATCTTCCCTAATGAGCTGCCTGGACACCTCAAATGAGGATAAACCTACAAGGCACTCGAATGTACCCATATTATATAGTCTAACCTGGGCACTAATGCACTGTCTGACACAACCTGAGCCAGAACCTCCTGACCAACACCCAGGCAGCTGACCACACAGTGAGCCTATCAGACCCGCCATGGCCTTAGGTGGTCATCTCTTCCCAACAGCGGTTTTTCGGGCTTCAGAACCTAGGCCTTATCTCCAACCACAGTCCATGGTTGAAAATGATGCAGAAATCAGAACACTTTTCCCATGGTTAGAGACCTTGTGATTGGCAAGTTGTCCAAAGTCCAGTGTAGTTGAAACAAGTGTGGCCCATGAGGTCCCGCCCTTGCTCGCAAAACCACATTGGTCACACACATTGTGACCCTCAGCCTGAGCCCAGTCCTCAAGTACGGCCTCTCAGTGGCTGGATGAAGAGACAGCATATTGGGCGTGCCATGCCCCTAGGCCCCAATTTTTAAACATAGTTTGGGTTGTCCCTTCACTCTTCCCCAGCGCTCTGTTTTGGAATTCCTCTTATGTTCGGACACCTGAGGTAATAAACCTGAAAGGAGACCTCCCATTCCACAGATTGACGAAAAACAATTGGGACTGGGCCAAATCCACAGAGAGGAAGATTCGTCCATGGGCCATGAGGCCTCCCCAAATTCCACGGCCATCATTGATACAAAATCCAAAGACAAAAGCCTGAGCAAGTACCTCAGACTCGCTCTTTCTTCATATCCTGAAGAGTTCTTCTCATGGTTTGTAGATTACGCCTGCCATACCTACGTCCCCAAACCTAAGCTGAGTTTCTCTTTTCAATCTTCTGTCCTCAAAGTCCTGGCCCACACACCCTCCAGGCTGGGGCGCCAGGAGCCACACATTAGGACTGTGCCTACCCAATCCATGGGAATTCTGCCCATTCCATTGTCCCAAATCGTACAAATTAGGAGAACCCTCCAAAGTCCCCGAGGCCCTCCCAATAGTGTATGTCTCCGGGGACAAACAGGGCGGTCTGACACCAGGTGATCATCTACCTCCACTCATTCCATAGATGGAGAACCCCAGAGAAGAAGATTGAACCAGACAGGACCCTAGGCCATAATCGGGTCCATTGCTTTGGTTTACTGGCATGTGTCCTCAAAAGCCTGGATTCCAATACCAGCATAAGGGGTTTCCTGAGGCACCCATCAGAAAAAATCTCGTCTCCACAAGGAAACTTTTGCATGGGAGCTATGTCAAAAGCTTAGGAGAATACTTCAGGGTCCCGGTGCCACCGCCCTAATCCAAGGCCCTCATGGACACAACACACATTAGGCCCCATCCTCAAGAAAATCCATTTCAACTCAGCCACCTCGGTTTCTCCCACAGAGCCACCGATCTCAACGCTATTATTGCTAGGAGACAATTGTAATGCGAGGCGGGCTTCCCTGGCATCCATCCTCCAATGGTGCTCTGGAGTCATTCCATATGGGATGTCCTGGAGCTGCCCAACAGGTCTCAATTGTCCCACAGAAGGAATTTTTGAAGAGGGCATCCATAAACTCCCAACGTGGGAAAACCTCCATGGCCTTGAGATTCCTCTCCGTTCATGAAGGGGCAGGCATGCACAGAAACTCCAACCTGAGCCAACGTCTGATCCTCGCCTTGGCTTCAGATGCTTGAGATATTGGATCCGATCTGCAGGGGGTACATGCCGTGCCCTCGGCCTGAAGCCCAATCTAGCTTGTGTTCTCAGACTTCTGTCCTCACACTCCTGGCCCAGAAGCTCTCAAGTTTGGCAATTCAGGACCCACAATGCAGCACTCTGCCTGCCCTCTAGAAAATACATCTTGCCTAATGAGCTGCCCAGGAACCTAAAAGGGGGATAAACCTACACGGCACTCGACTGTACCCAAATTATATAGTCTAACCTGGTCACTAATGCACTGTCTGACACACCCTGAGCTAGAACCTCCTGACCAAAACCCAGGCAGATGAATGCACACTGAGCGTATGAGACCCACCATGGCCTTAGGTCGTCATCTCTTCCCAACTGCGATTTTTCAGGCTTCAGAACCTAGACCTTATCTCCAACCACCGCCCAGGGTTGAAAATGATGCAGAAATCAGAACACCTTCCCCAAGGCAAGAGACCTTGTGATTGGCATGTTGTTCAAATCCAGTGTAGTTGAAACCAGTGTGGCCCATAAGGCCCCGCCCATGCTCGCAGGCCATATTGGTCACAAACTCACATTGTGACCCTCAGCATGAGCCCAGTCCTCAAGTCAGGCCTCTCAGTGGCTGGATGAAGAGACAGCATATTGGGCCTGCCATGCCCCTAGTCCCCAATTTTTAACCATAGTTTGGGTTGTCCCTTCACTCTTTCCCAAGGCTCTGCTTTGGAATTCCTCTTTTGTTCGGACACCTGAGTTAATAAACAGGAAAGGAGACCTCCCATCCCACAGATTGACGAAAAACAATTGGGACCGGGCCAAATCCACAGAGAGGAAGATTCGTCCATGGCCCATGAGGCCTCCCCACATTCCACGGCCATTGTTGATATAAAATGCAGAGGCAAAACCTGATCAAGTGCCTCAGACTCGCTCTTTCTTCATATCCTGAAGAGTTCTTCTCATGGTTTGTAGATTGGGCCTGCATACCTACGTCCCCAAACCTGAGCTGAGTTTGTGTTTTTGGAATACTGTCCTCAAAGTCCTTTGCCACACATCCTCCAGGTTGGGTCCCCTGGAGCCACCCATTAGGACTGTGCCTACCTAATCCATGGGAATTCTTCTCATCCATTGTCCAAAATCGTACAAATTAGGAGAACTCTCCAAAGTCCCCGAGGCCATCCCAATAGTGTAGGTTTCCGGGGACAAACAAGGGCGGTCTGACACCAGGTGAGCATGTACCTCCACTCATACCATACATGGATGTCCCCAGAGAAGAAGATTGAACCAGAGAGTACGCTAGGCCATAATCAGATCCATTGCTTTGGTTTACAGGCATATCTCCTCAAAAGCCTGGATTCCAATACAAGCATAAGTGGTTTGCTGAGGCACCCATCAGAACAAATCTTGTCTCCACAAGGAAACTTGTGCATGGGATCTATGTCAAAAGCTTAGGAGAATACTACAGGGTCCCGGTGCCACCGCCCCATTCCAAGGCCCTCATGGACACAAACACACATTAGGCCCCATTCTCAGGAAAGTCTATTTCAACTAAGCCACCTAGGTTGCTCCCGCAGAGTCATCCGATCTCAAATGTATTGTTGCTAGGAGACAATTGGAATGCGAGGCGGGCTTCCCTGGCATCCATCTTCCAACGGTGCTCTGGAGTTAATCCATATGGGATGTCCTGGAGCTGCCCAACATGTCTCAATTGTCCCCAGAAGGAATCCTTGAAGGGGCATCCCATAACTCCCAACAGGGGAAAAACTCCATGGCCTTGAGGTTCTGCTCCGTTCATGAAGGGGCAGTCATGCACAGAAACTCCAACCTGAGCCAACGTCTGATCCTCGCCGTGACTTCAGATGTATGAGATATTGGTTCAGATCTGCAGGGGGTACCTGCCGCGCCCTCAGCCTGATGTCCAAGTCAACTTGTGTTCTCAAACTTTTGTCCTCACACTCCTGGCCGAGAAGACCGCAAGTTTGGCAATTCCGGACCCACAATGCAGCACTCTGCCTGCACTCTAGAAAAAATATCTTGCCTAATGAGCTGCCCAGGCACCTCAAATGTGGATAAACCTACACGGCACTCGACTGTACCCAAATTATATAGTCTAACCTGAGCTCTAATGCACTCTCTGACACAACCTGAGCCTGAACCTCCAGATCAACATCCAGGCAGCTGACCATACACTGAGCACATCAGACCCGCCATGGCCTTAGGTGGTCATCTCTTCCCAACAGCGCTTTTTCGGGCTTCAGAACCTAGGCCTTATCTCCAACCACAGTCCATGGCTGAAAATGATGCAGAAATCAGAACACTTTTCCCATGGTTAGAGACCTTGTGATTGGCAAGTTGTCCAAAGTCCAGTGTAGTTGAAACCAGTGTGGCCCATGAGGCCCCGCCCATGCTCGCAAAACCACATTGGTCACAAACACACATTGTGACCCTCAGCCTGAGCCCAGTCCTCAAGTCAGGCCTCTCAGTGGCTGGATGAAGAGACAGCATATTGGGCGTGCCATGCCCCTAGGCCCCAATTTTTAAACATAGTTTGGGTTGTCCCTTCACTCTTCCCCAGCGCTCTGTTTTGGAATTCCTCTTATGTTCGGACACCTGAGGTAATAAACCTGAAAGGAGACCTCCCATTCCACAGATTGACGAAAAACAATTGGGACTGGGCCAAATCCACAGAGAGGAAGATTCGTCCATGGGCCATGAGGCCTCCCCAAATTCCACGGCCATCATTGATACAAAATCCAAAGACAAAAGCCTGAGCAAGTACCTCAGACTCGCTCTTTCTTCATATCCTGAAGAGTTCTTCTCATGGTTTGTAGATTACGCCTGCCATACCTACGTCCCCAAACCTAAGCTGAGTTTCTCTTTTCAATCTTCTGTCCTCAAAGTCCTGGGCCACACACCCTCCAGGCTGGGGCGCCAGGAGCCACACATTAGGACTGTGCCTACCCAATCCATGGGAATTCTGCCCATTCCATTGTCCCAAATCGTACAAATTAGGAGAACCCTCCAAAGTCCCCGAGGCCCTCCCAATAGTGTATGTCTCCGGGGACAAACAGGGCGGTCTGACACCAGGTGATCATCTACCTCCACTCATTCCATAGATGGAGAACCCCAGAGAAGAAGATTGAACCAGACAGGACCCTAGGCCATAATCGGGTCCATTGCTTTGGTTTACTGGCATGTGTCCTCAAAAGCCTGGATTCCAATACCAGCATAAGGGGTTTCCTGAGGCACCCATCAGAAAAAATCTCGTCTCCACAAGGAAACTTTTGCATGGGAGCTATGTCAAAAGCTTAGGAGAATACTTCAGGGTCCCGGTGCCACCGCCCTAATCCAAGGCCCTCATGGACACAACACACATTAGGCCCCATCCTCAGGAAAATCCATTTCAACTCAGCCACCTCGGTTGCTCCCACAGAGCCACCGATCTCAACGCTATTGTTGCTAGGAGACAATTGTAATGCGAGGCGGGCTTCCCTGGCATCCATCCTCCAACGGTGCTCTGGAGTCATTCCATATGGGATGTCCTGGAGCTGCCCAACAGGTCTCAATTGTCCCACAGAAGGAATTTTTGAAGAGGGCATCCATAAACTCCCAACGTGGGAAAACCTCCATGGCCTTGAGATTCCTCTCCGTTCATGAAGGGGCAGGCATGCACAGAAACTCCAACCTGAGCCAACGTCTGATCCTCGCCTTGGCTTCAGATGCTTGAGATATTGGATCCGATCTGCAGGGGGTACATGCCGTGCCCTCGGCCTGAAGCCCAATCTAGCTTGTGTTCTCAGACTTCTGTCCTCACACTCCTGGCCCAGAAGCTCTCAAGTTTGGCAATTCCGGACCCACAATGCAGCACTCTGCCTGCCCTCTAGAAAAAACATCTTGCCTAATGAGCTGCCCAGGAACCTAAAAGGGGGATAAACCTACACGGCACTCGACTGTACCCAAATTATATAGTCTAACCTGGTCACTAATGCACTGTCTGACACACCCTGAGCTAGAACCTCCTGACCAAAACCCAGGCAGATGAATGCACACTGAGCGTATGAGACCCACCATGGCCTTAGGTCGTCATCTCTTCCCAACTGCGATTTTTCAGGCTTCAGAACCTAGACCTTATCTCCAACCACCGCCCAGGGTTGAAAATGATGCAGAAATCAGAACACCTTCCCCATGGCAAGAGACCTTGTGATTGGCATGTTGTCCAAATCCAGTGTAGTTGAAACCAGTGTGGCCCATAAGGCCCCGCCCATGCTCGCAGGCCATATTGGTCACAAACTCACATTGTGACCCTCAGCATGAGCCCAGTCCTCAAGTCAGGCCTCTCAGTGGCTGGATGAAGAGACAGCATATTGGGCCTGCCATGCCCCTAGTCCCCAATTTTTAACCATAGTTTGGGTTGTCCCTTCACTCTTTCCCAAGCCTCTGCTTTGGAATTCCTCTTTTGTTCGGACACCTGAGTTAATAAACAGGAAAGGAGACCTCCCATCCCACAGATTGACGAAAAACAATTGGGACCGGGCCAAATCCACAGAGAGGAAGATTCGTCCATGGCCCATGAGGCCTCCCCACATTCCACGGCCATTGTTGATATAAAATGCAGAGGCAAAACCTGATCAAGTGCCTCAGACTCGCTCTTTCTTCATATCCTGAAGAGTTCTTCTCATGGTTTGTAGATTGGGCCTGCATACCTACGTCCCCAAACCTGAGCTGAGTTTGTGTTTTTGGAATACTGTCCTCAAAGTCCTTTGCCACACATCCTCCAGGCTGGGTCCCCTGGAGCCACCCATTAGGACTGTGCCTACTCAATCCATGGGAATTCTTCTCATCCATTGTCCAAAATCGTACAAATTAGGAGAACTCTCCAAAGTCCCCGAGGCCATCCCAATAGTGTAGGTTTCCGGGGACAAACAAGGGCGGTCTGACACCAGGTGAGCATCTACCTCCACTCATACCATACATGGATGTCCCCAGAGAAGAAGATTGAACCAGAGAGTACGCTAGGCCATAATCAGATCCATTGCTTTGGTTTACAGGCATATCTCCTCAAAAGCCTGGATTCCAATACAAGCATAAGTGGTTTGCTGAGGCACCCATCAGAACAAATCTCGTCTCCACAAGGAAACTTGTGCATGGGATCTATGTCAAAAGCTTAGGAGAATACTACAGGGTCCCGGTGCCACCGCCCCATTCCAAGGCCCTCATGGACACAAACACACATTAGGCCCCATTCTCAGGAAAGTCTATTTCAACTAAGCCACCCAGGTTGCTCCCGCAGAGTCATCCGATCTCAAATGTATTGTTGCTAGGAGACAATTGGAATGCGAGGCGGGCTTCCCTGGCATCCATCTTCCAACGGTGCTCTGGAGTTAATCCATATGGGATGTCCTAGAGCTGCCCAACATGTCTCAATTGTCCCCAGAAGGAATCCTTGAAGGGGGCATCCCATAACTCCCAACAGGGGAAAAACTCCATGGCCTTGAGGTTCCGCTCCGTTCATGAAGGGGCAGTCATGCACAGAAACTCCAACCTGAGCCAACGTCTGATCCTCGCCGTGACTTCAGATGTATGAGATATTGGTTCAGATCTGCAGGGGGTACCAGCCGCGCCCTCGGCCTGATGTCCAAGTCAACTTGTGTTCTCAAACTTTTGTCCTCACACTCCTGGCCGAGAAGACCGCAAGTTTGGCAATTCCGGACCCACAATGCAGCACTCTGCCTGCACTCTAGAAAAAATATCTTGCCTAATGAGCTGCCCAGGCACCTCAAATGTGGATAAACCTACACGGCACTCGACTGTACCCAAATTATATAGTCTAACCTGAGCTCTAATGCACTCTCTGACACAACCTGAGCCTGAACCTCCAGATCAACATCCAGGCAGCTGACCACACACTGAGCACATCAGACCCGCCATGGCCTTAGGTGGTCATCTCTTCCCAACAGCGGTTTTTCGGGCTTCAGAACCTAGGCCTTATCTCCAACCTCAGAGCATGGTTGAAAATGATGCAGAAATCAGAACACTTTTCCCATGGTTAGAGACCTTGTGATTGGCAAGTTGTCCAAAGTCCAGTGTAGTTGAAACCAGTGTGGCCCATGAGGCCCCGCCCATGCTCGCAAAACCACATTGGTCACAAACACACATTGTGACCCTCAGCCTGAGCCCAGTCCTCAAGTACGGCCTCTCAGTGGCTGGATGAAGAGACAGCATATTGGGCGTGCCATGCCCCTAGGCCCCAATTTTTAAACATAGTTTGGGTTGTCCCTTCACTCTTCCCCAGCCCTCTGTTTTGGAATTCCTCTTATGTTCGGACACCTGAGGTAATAAACCTGAAAGGAGACCTCCCATTCCACAGATTGACGAAAAACAATTGGGACTGGGCCAAATCCACAGAGAGGAAGATTCGTCCATGGGCCATGAGGCCTCCCCAAATTCCACGGCCATCATTGATACAAAATCCAAAGACAAAAGCCTGAGCAAGTACCTCAGACACGCTCTTTCTTCATATCCTGAAGAGTTCTTCTCATGGTTTGTAGATTACGCCTGCCATACCTACGTCCCCAAACCTAAGCTGAGTTTCTCTTTTCAATCTTCTGTCCTCAAAGTCCTGGGCCACACACCCTCCAGGCTGGGGCGCCAGGAGCCACACATTAGGACTGTGCCTACCCAATCCATGGGAATTCTGCCCATTCCATTGTCCCAAATCGTACAAATTAGGAGAACCCTCCAAAGTCCCCGAGGCCCTCCCAATAGTGTATGTCTCCGGGGACAAACAGGGCGGTCTGACACCAGGTGATCATCTACCTCCACTCATTCCATAGATGGAGAACCCCAGAGAAGAAGATTGAACCAGACAGGACCCTAGGCCATAATCGGGTCCATTGCTTTGGTTTACTGGCATGTGTCCTCAAAAGCCTGGATTCCAATACCAGCATAAGGGGTTTCCTGAGGCACCCATCAGAAAAAATCTCGTCTCCACAAGGAAACTTTTGCATGGGAGCTATGTCAAAAGCTTAGGAGAATACTTCAGGGTCCCGGTGCCACCGCCCTAATCCAAGGCCCTCATGGACACAACACACATTAGGCCCCATCCTCAGGAAAATCCATTTCAACTCAGCCACCTCGGTTGCTCCCACAGAGCCACCGATCTCAACGCTATTGTTGCTAGGAGACAATTGTAATGCGAGGCGGGCTTCCCTGGCATCCATCCTCCAACGGTGCTCTGGAGTCATTCCATATGGGATGTCCTGGAGCTGCCCAACAGGTCTCAATTGTCCCACAGAAGGAATCCTTGAAGAGGGCATCCATAAACTCCCAACGTGGGAAAACCTCCATGGCCTTGAGATTCCTCTCCGTTCATGAAGGGGCAGGCATGCACAGAAACTCCAACCTGAGCCAACGTCTGATCCTCGCCTTGGCTTCAGATGCTTGAGATATTGGATCCGATCTGCAGGGGGTACATGCCGTGCCCTCGGCCTGAAGCCCAATCTAGCTTGTGTTCTCAGACTTCTGTCCTCACACTCCTGGCCCAGAAGCTCTCAAGTTTGGCAATTCCGGACCCACAATGCAGCACTCTGCCTGCCCTCTAGAAAAAACATCTTGCCTAATGAGCTGCCCAGGAACCTAAAAGGGGGATAAACCTACACGGCACTCGACTGTACCCAAATTATATAGTCTAACCTGGTCACTAATGCACTGTCTGACACACCCTGAGCTAGAACCTCCTGACCAAAACCCAGGCAGATGAATGCACACTGAGCGTATGAGACCCACCATGGCCTTAGGTCGTCATCTCTTCCCAACTGCGATTTTTCAGGCTTCAGAACCTAGACCTTATCTCCAACCACCGCCCAGGGTTGAAAATGATGCAGAAATCAGAACACCTTCCCCATGGCAAGAGACCTTGTGATTGGCATGTTGTCCAAATCCAGTGTAGTTGAAACCAGTGTGGCCCATAAGGCCCCGCCCATGCTCGCAGGCCATATTGGTCACAAACTCACATTGTGATCCTCAGCATGAGCCCAGTCCTCAAGTCAGGCCTCTCAGTGGCTGGATGAAGAGACAGCATATTGGGCCTGCCATGCCCCTAGTCCCCAATTTTTAACCATAGTTTGGGTTGTCCCTTCACTCTTTCCCAAGCCTCTGCTTTGGAATTCCTCTTTTGTTCGGACACCTGAGTTAATAAACAGGAAAGGAGACCTCCCATCCCACAGATTGACGAAAAACAATTGGGACCGGGCCAAATCCACAGAGAGGAAGATTCGTCCATGGCCCATGAGGCCTCCCCACATTCCACGGCCATTGTTGATATAAAATGCAGAGGCAAAACCTGATCAAGTGCCTCAGACTCGCTCTTTCTTCATATCCTGAAGAGTTCTTCTCATGGTTTGTAGATTGGGCCTGCATACCTACGTCCCCAAACCTGAGCTGAGTTTGTGTTTTTGGAATACTGTCCTCAAAGTCCTTTGCCACACATCCTCCAGGCTGGGTCCCCTGGAGCCACCCATTAGGACTGTGCCTACTCAATCCATGGGAATTCTTCTCATCCATTGTCCAAAATCGTACAAATTAGGAGAACTCTCCAAAGTCCCCGAGGCCATCCCAATAGTGTAGGTTTCCGGGGACAAACAAGGGCGGTCTGACACCAGGTGAGCATCTACCTCCACTCATACCATACATGGATGTCCCCAGAGAAGAAGATTGAACCAGAGAGTACGCTAGGCCATAATCAGATCCATTGCTTTGGTTTACAGGCATATCTCCTCAAAAGCCTGGATTCCAATACAAGCATAAGTGGTTTGCTGAGGCACCCATCAGAACAAATCTCGTCTCCACAAGGAAACTTGTGCATGGGATCTATGTCAAAAGCTTAGGAGAATACTACAGGGTCCCGGTGCCACCGCCCCATTCCAAGGCCCTCATGGACACAAACACACATTAGGCCCCATTCTCAGGAAAGTCTATTTCAACTAAGCCACCCAGGTTGCTCCCGCAGAGTCATCCGATCTCAAATGTATTGTTGCTAGGAGACAATTGGAATGCGAGGCGGGCTTCCCTGGCATCCATCTTCCAAAGGTGCTCTGGAGTTAATCCATATGGGATGTCCTGGAGCTGCCCAACATGTCTCAATTGTCCCCAGAAGGAATCCTTGAAGGGGGCATCCCATAACTCCCAACAGGGGAAAAACTCCATGGCCTTGAGGTTCCGCTCCGTTCATGAAGGGGCAGTCATGCACAGAAACTCCAACCTGAGCCAACGTCTGATCCTCGCCGTGACTTCAGATGTATGAGATATTGGTTCAGATCTGCAGGGGGTACTAGCCGCGCCCTCGGCCTGATGTCCAAGTCAACTTGTGTTCTCAAACTTTTGTCCTCACACTCCTGGCCGAGAAGACCGCAAGTTTGGCAATTCCGGACCCACAATGCAGCACTCTGCCTGCACTCTAGAAAAAATATCTTGCCTAATGAGCTGCCCAGGCACCTCAAATGTGGATAAACCTACACGGCACTCGACTGTACCCAAATTATATAGTCTAACCTGAGCTCTAATGCACTCTCTGACACAACCTGAGCCTGAACCTCCAGATCAACATCCAGGCAGCTGACCACACACTGAGCACATCAGACCCGCCATGGCCTTAGGTGGTCATCTCTTCCCAACAGCGGTTTTTCGGGCTTCAGAACCTAGGCCTTATCTCCAACCTCAGAGCATGGTTGAAAATGATGCAGAAATCAGAACACTTTTCCCATGGTTAGAGACCTTGTGATTGGCAAGTTGTCCAAAGTCCAGTGTAGTTGAAACCAGTGTGGCCCATGAGGCCCCGCCCATGCTCGCAAAACCACATTGGTCACAAACACACATTGTGACCCTCAGCCTGAGCCCAGTCCTCAAGTACGGCCTCTCAGTGGCTGGATGAAGAGACAGCATATTGGGCGTGCCATGCCCCTAGGCCCCAATTTTTAAACATAGTTTGGGTTGTCCCTTCACTCTTCCCCAGCGCTCTGTTTTGGAATTCCTCTTATGTTCGGACACCTGAGGTAATAAACCTGAAAGGAGACCTCCCATTCCACAGATTGACGAAAAACAATTGGGACTGGGCCAAATCCACAGAGAGGAAGATTCGTCCATGGGCCATGAGGCCTCCCCAAATTCCACGGCCATCATTGATACAAAATCCAAAGACAAAAGCCTGAGCAAGTACCTCAGACTCGCTCTTTCTTCATATCCTGAAGAGTTCTTCTCATGGTTTGTAGATTACGCCTGCCATACCTACGTCCCCAAACCTAAGCTGAGTTTCTCTTTTCAATCTTCTGTCCTCAAAGTCCTGGGCCACACACCCTCCAGGCTGGGGCGCCAGGAGCCACACATTAGGACTGTGCCTACCCAATCCATGGGAATTCTGCCCATTCCATTGTCCCAAATCGTACAAATTAGGAGAACCCTCCAAAGTCCCCGAGGCCCTCCCAATAGTGTATGTCTCCGGGGACAAACAGGGCGGTCTGACACCAGGTGATCATCTACCTCCACTCATTCCATAGATGGAGAACCCCAGAGAAGAAGATTGAACCAGACAGGACCCTAGGCCATAATCGGGTCCATTGCTTTGGTTTACTGGCATGTGTCCTCAAAAGCCTGGATTCCAATACCAGCATAAGGGGTTTCCTGAGGCACCCATCAGAAAAAATCTCGTCTCCACAAGGAAACTTTTGCATGGGAGCTATGTCAAAAGCTTAGGAGAATACTTCAGGGTCCCGGTGCCACCGCCCTAATCCAAGGCCCTCATGGACACAACACACATTAGGCCCCATCCTCAGGAAAATCCATTTCAACTCAGCCACCTCGGTTGCTCCCACAGAGCCACCGATCTCAACGCTATTGTTGCTAGGAGACAATTGTAATGCGAGGCGGGCTTCCCTGGCATCCATCCTCCAACGGTGCTCTGGAGTCATTCCATATGGGATGTCCTGGAGCTGCCCAACAGGTCTCAATTGTCCCACAGAAGGAATCCTTGAAGAGGGCATCCATAAACTCCCAACGTGGGAAAACCTCCATGGCCTTGAGATTCCTCTCCGTTCATGAAGGGGCAGGCATGCACAGAAACTCCAACCTGAGCCAACGTCTGATCCTCGCCTTGGCTTCAGATGCTTGAGATATTGGATCCGATCTGCAGGGGGTACATGCCGTGCCCTCGGCCTGAAGCCCAATCTAGCTTGTGTTCTCAGACTTCTGTCCTCACACTCCTGGCCCAGAAGCTCTCAAGTTTGGCAATTCCGGACCCACAATGCAGCACTCTGCCTGCCCTCTAGAAAAAACATCTTGCCTAATGAGCTGCCCAGGAACCTAAAAGGGGGATAAACCTACACGGCACTCGACTGTACCCAAATTATATAGTCTAACCTGGTCACTAATGCACTGTCTGACACACCCTGAGCTAGAACCTCCTGACCAAAACCCAGGCAGATGAATGCACACTGAGCGTATGAGACCCACCATGGCCTTAGGTCGTCATCTCTTCCCAACTGCGATTTTTCAGGCTTCAGAACCTAGACCTTATCTCCAACCACCGCCCAGGGTTGAAAATGATGCAGAAATCAGAACACCTTCCCCATGGCAAGAGACCTTGTGATTGGCATGTTGTCCAAATCCAGTGTAGTTGAAACCAGTGTGGCCCATAAGGCCCCGCCCATGCTCGCAGGCCATATTGGTCACAAACTCACATTGTGATCCTCAGCATGAGCCCAGTCCTCAAGTCAGGCCTCTCAGTGGCTGGATGAAGAGACAGCATATTGGGCCTGCCATGCCCCTAGTCCCCAATTTTTAACCATAGTTTGGGTTGTCCCTTCACTCTTTCCCAAGCCTCTGCTTTGGAATTCCTCTTTTGTTCGGACACCTGAGTTAATAAACAGGAAAGGAGACCTCCCATCCCACAGATTGACGAAAAACAATTGGGACCGGGCCAAATCCACAGAGAGGAAGATTCGTCCATGGCCCATGAGGCCTCCCCACATTCCACGGCCATTGTTGATATAAAATGCAGAGGCAAAACCTGATCAAGTGCCTCAGACTCGCTCTTTCTTCATATCCTGAAGAGTTCTTCTCATGGTTTGTAGATTGGGCCTGCATACCTACGTCCCCAAACCTGAGCTGAGTTTGTGTTTTTGGAATACTGTCCTCAAAGTCCTTTGCCACACATCCTCCAGGCTGGGTCCCCTGGAGCCACCCATTAGGACTGTGCCTACTCAATCCATGGGAATTCTTCTCATCCATTGTCCAAAATCGTACAAATTAGGAGAACTCTCCAAAGTCCCCGAGGCCATCCCAATAGTGTAGGTTTCCGGGGACAAACAAGGGCGGTCTGACACCAGGTGAGCATCTACCTCCACTCATACCATACATGGATGTCCCCAGAGAAGAAGATTGAACCAGAGAGTACGCTAGGCCATAATCAGATCCATTGCTTTGGTTTACAGGCATATCTCCTCAAAAGCCTGGATTCCAATACAAGCATAAGTGGTTTGCTGAGGCACCCATCAGAACAAATCTCGTCTCCACAAGGAAACTTGTGCATGGGATCTATGTCAAAAGCTTAGGAGAATACTACAGGGTCCCGGTGCCACCGCCCCATTCCAAGGCCCTCATGGACACAAACACACATTAGGCCCCATTCTCAGGAAAGTCTATTTCAACTAAGCCACCCAGGTTGCTCCCGCAGAGTCATCCGATCTCAAATGTATTGTTGCTAGGAGACAATTGGAATGCGAGGCGGGCTTCCCTGGCATCCATCTTCCAAAGGTGCTCTGGAGTTAATCCATATGGGATGTCCTGGAGCTGCCCAACATGTCTCAATTGTCCCCAGAAGGAATCCTTGAAGGGGGCATCCCATAACTCCCAACAGGGGAAAAACTCCATGGCCTTGAGGTTCCGCTCCGTTCATGAAGGGGCAGTCATGCACAGAAACTCCAACCTGAGCCAACGTCTGATCCTCGCCGTGACTTCAGATGTATGAGATATTGGTTCAGATCTGCAGGGGGTACTAGCCGCGCCCTCGGCCTGATGTCCAAGTCAACTTGTGTTCTCAAACTTTTGTCCTCACACTCCTGGCCGAGAAGACCGCAAGTTTGGCAATTCCGGACCCACAATGCAGCACTCTGCCTGCACTCTAGAAAAAATATCTTGCCTAATGAGCTGCCCAGGCACCTCAAATGTGGATAAACCTACACGGCACTCGACTGTACCCAAATTATATAGTCTAACCTGAGCTCTAATGCACTCTCTGACACAACCTGAGCCTGAACCTCCAGATCAACATCCAGGCAGCTGACCACACACTGAGCACATCAGACCCGCCATGGCCTTAGGTGGTCATCTCTTCCCAACAGCGGTTTTTCGGGCTTCAGAACCTAGGCCTTATCTCCAACCTCAGAGCATGGTTGAAAATGATGCAGAAATCAGAACACTTTTCCCATGGTTAGAGACCTTGTGATTGGCAAGTTGTCCAAAGTCCAGTGTAGTTGAAACCAGTGTGGCCCATGAGGCCCCGCCCATGCTCGCAAAACCACATTGGTCACAAACACACATTGTGACCCTCAGCCTGAGCCCAGTCCTCAAGTACGGCCTCTCAGTGGCTGGATGAAGAGACAGCATATTGGGCGTGCCATGCCCCTAGGCCCCAATTTTTAAACATAGTTTGGGTTGTCCCTTCACTCTTCCCCAGCGCTCTGTTTTGGAATTCCTCTTATGTTCGGACACCTGAGGTAATAAACCTGAAAGGAGACCTCCCATTCCACAGATTGACGAAAAACAATTGGGACTGGGCCAAATCCACAGAGAGGAAGATTCGTCCATGGGCCATGAGGCCTCCCCAAATTCCACGGCCATCATTGATACAAAATCCAAAGACAAAAGCCTGAGCAAGTACCTCAGACTCGCTCTTTCTTCATATCCTGAAGAGTTCTTCTCATGGTTTGTAGATTACGCCTGCCATACCTACGTCCCCAAACCTAAGCTGAGTTTCTCTTTTCAATCTTCTGTCCTCAAAGTCCTGGGCCACACACCCTCCAGGCTGGGGCGCCAGGAGCCACACATTAGGACTGTGCCTACCCAATCCATGGGAATTCTGCCCATTCCATTGTCCCAAATCGTACAAATTAGGAGAACCCTCCAAAGTCCCCGAGGCCCTCCCAATAGTGTATGTCTCCGGGGACAAACAGGGCGGTCTGACACCAGGTGATCATCTACCTCCACTCATTCCATAGATGGAGAACCCCAGAGAAGAAGATTGAACCAGACAGGACCCTAGGCCATAATCGGGTCCATTGCTTTGGTTTACTGGCATGTGTCCTCAAAAGCCTGGATTCCAATACCAGCATAAGGGGTTTCCTGAGGCACCCATCAGAAAAAATCTCGTCTCCACAAGGAAACTTTTGCATGGGAGCTATGTCAAAAGCTTAGGAGAATACTTCAGGGTCCCGGTGCCACCGCCCTAATCCAAGGCCCTCATGGACACAACACACATTAGGCCCCATCCTCAGGAAAATCCATTTCAACTCAGCCACCTCGGTTGCTCCCACAGAGCCACCGATCTCAACGCTATTGTTGCTAGGAGACAATTGTAATGCGAGGCGGGCTTCCCTGGCATCCATCCTCCAACGGTGCTCTGGAGTCATTCCATATGGGATGTCCTGGAGCTGCCCAACAGGTCTCAATTGTCCCACAGAAGGAATCCTTGAAGAGGGCATCCATAAACTCCCAACGTGGGAAAACCTCCATGGCCTTGAGATTCCTCTCCGTTCATGAAGGGGCAGGCATGCACAGAAACTCCAACCTGAGCCAACGTCTGATCCTCGCCTTGGCTTCAGATGCTTGAGATATTGGATCCGATCTGCAGGGGGTACATGCCGTGCCCTCGGCCTGAAGCCCAATCTAGCTTGTGTTCTCAGACTTCTGTCCTCACACTCCTGGCCCAGAAGCTCTCAAGTTTGGCAATTCCGGACCCACAATGCAGCACTCTGCCTGCCCTCTAGAAAAAACATCTTGCCTAATGAGCTGCCCAGGAACCTAAAGGGGGGATAAACCTACACGGCACTCGACTGTACCCAAATTATATAGTCTAACCTGGTCACTAATGCACTGTCTGACACACCCTGAGCTAGAACCTCCTGACCAAAACCCAGGCAGATGAATGCACACTGAGCGTATGAGACCCACCATGGCCTTAGGTCGTCATCTCTTCCCAACTGCGATTTTTCAGGCTTCAGAACCTAGACCTTATCTCCAACCACCGCCCAGGGTTGAAAATGATGCAGAAATCAGAACACCTTCCCCATGGCAAGAGACCTTGTGATTGGCATGTTGTCCAAATCCAGTGTAGTTGAAACCAGTGTGGCCCATAAGGCCCCGCCCATGCTCGCAGGCCATATTGGTCACAAACTCACATTGTGACCCTCAGCATGAGCCCAGTCCTCAAGTCAGGCCTCTCAGTGGCTGGATGAAGAGACAGCATATTGGGCCTGCCATGCCCCTAGTCCCCAATTTTTAACCATAGTTTGGGTTGTCCCTTCACTCTTTCCCAAGCCTCTGCTTTGGAATTCCTCTTTTGTTCGGACACCTGAGTTAATAAACAGGAAAGGAGACCTCCCATCCCACAGATTGACGAAAAACAATTGGGACCGGGCCAAATCCACAGAGAGGAAGATTCGTCCATGGCCCATGAGGCCTCCCCACATTCCACGGCCATTGTTGATATAAAATGCAGAGGCAAAACCTGATCAAGTGCCTCAGACTCGCTCTTTCTTCATATCCTGAAGAGTTCTTCTCATGGTTTGTAGATTGGGCCTGCATACCTACGTCCCCAAACCTGAGCTGAGTTTGTGTTTTTGGAATACTGTCCTCAAAGTCCTTTGCCACACATCCTCCAGGCTGGGTCCCCTGGAGCCACCCATTAGGACTGTGCCTACTCAATCCATGGGAATTCTTCTCATCCATTGTCCAAAATCGTACAAATTAGGAGAACTCTCCAAAGTCCCCGAGGCCATCCCAATAGTGTAGGTTTCCGGGGACAAACAAGGGCGGTCTGACACCAGGTGAGCATCTACCTCCACTCATACCATACATGGATGTCCCCAGAGAAGAAGATTGAACCAGAGAGTACGCTAGGCCATAATCAGATCCATTGCTTTGGTTTACAGGCATATCTCCTCAAAAGCCTGGATTCCAATACAAGCATAAGTGGTTTGCTGAGGCACCCATCAGAACAAATCTCGTCTCCACAAGGAAACTTGTGCATGGGATCTATGTCAAAAGCTTAGGAGAATACTACAGGGTCCCGGTGCCACCGCCCCATTCCAAGGCCCTCATGGACACAAACACACATTAGGCCCCATTCTCAGGAAAGTCTATTTCAACTAAGCCACCCAGGTTGCTCCCGCAGAGTCATCCGATCTCAAATGTATTGTTGCTAGGAGACAATTGGAATGCGAGGCGGGCTTCCCTGGCATCCATCTTCCAACGGTGCTCTGGAGTTAATCCATATGGGATGTCCTGGAGCTGCCCAACATGTCTCAATTGTCCCCAGAAGGAATCCTTGAAGGGGGCATCCCATAACTCCCAACAGGGGAAAAACTCCATGGCCTTGAGGTTCCGCTCCGTTCATGAAGGGGCAGTCATGCACAGAAACTCCAACCTGAGCCAACGTCTGATCCTCGCCGTGACTTCAGATGTATGAGATATTGGTTCAGATCTGCAGGGGGTACTAGCCGCGCCCTCGGCCTGATGTCCAAGTCAACTTGTGTTCTCAAACTTTTGTCCTCACACTCCTGGCCGAGAAGACCGCAAGTTTGGCAATTCCGGACCCACAATGCAGCACTCTGCCTGCACTCTAGAAAAAATATCTTGCCTAATGAGCTGCCCAGGCACCTCAAATGTGGATAAACCTACACGGCACTCGACTGTACCCAAATTATATAGTCTAACCTGAGCTCTAATGCACTCTCTGACACAACCTGAGCCTGAACCTCCAGATCAACATCCAGGCAGCTGACCACACACTGAGCACATCAGACCCGCCATGGCCTTAGGTGGTCATCTCTTCCCAACAGCGGTTTTTCGGGCTTCAGAACCTAGGCCTTATCTCCAACCTCAGAGCATGGTTGAAAATGATGCAGAAATCAGAACACTTTTCCCATGGTTAGAGACCTTGTGATTGGCAAGTTGTCCAAAGTCCAGTGTAGTTGAAACCAGTGTGGCCCATGAGGCCCCGCCCATGCTCGCAAAACCACATTGGTCACAAACACACATTGTGACCCTCAGCCTGAGCCCAGTCCTCAAGTACGGCCTCTCAGTGGCTGGATGAAGAGACAGCATATTGGGCGTGCCATGCCCCTAGGCCCCAATTTTTAAACATAGTTTGGGTTGTCCCTTCACTCTTCCCCAGCGCTCTGTTTTGGAATTCCTCTTATGTTCGGACACCTGAGGTAATAAACCTGAAAGGAGACCTCCCATTCCACAGATTGACGAAAAACAATTGGGACTGGGCCAAATCCACAGAGAGGAAGATTCGTCCATGGGCCATGAGGCCTCCCCAAATTCCACGGCCATCATTGATACAAAATCCAAAGACAAAAGCCTGAGCAAGTACCTCAGACTCGCTCTTTCTTCATATCCTGAAGAGTTCTTCTCATGGTTTGTAGATTACGCCTGCCATACCTACGTCCCCAAACCTAAGCTGAGTTTCTCTTTTCAATCTTCTGTCCTCAAAGTCCTGGGCCACACACCCTCCAGGCTGGGGCGCCAGGAGCCACACATTAGGACTGTGCCTACCCAATCCATGGGAATTCTGCCCATTCCATTGTCCCAAATCGTACAAATTAGGAGAACCCTCCAAAGTCCCCGAGGCCCTCCCAATAGTGTATGTCTCCGGGGACAAACAGGGCGGTCTGACACCAGGTGATCATCTACCTCCACTCATTCCATAGATGGAGAACCCCAGAGAAGAAGATTGAACCAGACAGGACCCTAGGCCATAATCGGGTCCATTGCTTTGGTTTACTGGCATGTGTCCTCAAAAGCCTGGATTCCAATACCAGCATAAGGGGTTTCCTGAGGCACCCATCAGAAAAAATCTCGTCTCCACAAGGAAACTTTTGCATGGGAGCTATGTCAAAAGCTTAGGAGAATACTTCAGGGTCCCGGTGCCACCGCCCTAATCCAAGGCCCTCATGGACACAACACACATTAGGCCCCATCCTCAGGAAAATCCATTTCAACTCAGCCACCTCGGTTGCTCCCACAGAGCCACCGATCTCAACGCTATTGTTGCTAGGAGACAATTGTAATGCGAGGCGGGCTTCCCTGGCATCCATCCTCCAACGGTGCTCTGGAGTCATTCCATATGGGATGTCCTGGAGCTGCCCAACAGGTCTCAATTGTCCCACAGAAGGAATTTTTGAAGAGGGCATCCATAAACTCCCAACGTGGGAAAACCTCCATGGCCTTGAGATTCCTCTCCGTTCATGAAGGGGCAGGCATGCACAGAAACTCCAACCTGAGCCAACGTCTGATCCTCGCCTTGGCTTCAGATGCTTGAGATATTGGATCCGATCTGCAGGGGGTACATGCCGTGCCCTCGGCCTGAAGCCCAATCTAGCTTGTGTTCTCAGACTTCTGTCCTCACACTCCTGGCCCAGAAGCTCTCAAGTTTGGCAATTCCGGACCCACAATGCAGCACTCTGCCTGCCCTCTAGAAAAAACATCTTGCCTAATTAGCTGCCCAGGAACCTAAAAGGGGGATAAACCTACACGGCACTCGACTGTACCCAAATTATATAGTCTAACCTGGTCACTAATGCACTGTCTGACACACCCTGAGCTAGAACCTCCTGACCAAAACCCAGGCAGATGAATGCACACTGAGCGTATGAGACCCACCATGGCCTTAGGTCGTCATCTCTTCCCAACTGCGATTTTTCAGGCTTCAGAACCTAGACCTTATCTCCAACCACCGCCCAGGGTTGAAAATGATGCAGAAATCAGAACACCTTCCCCATGGCAAGAGACCTTGTGATTGGCATGTTGTCCAAATCCAGTGTAGTTGAAACCAGTGTGGCCCATAAGGCCCCGCCCATGCTCGCAGGCCATATTGGTCACAAACTCACATTGTGACCCTCAGCATGAGCCCAGTCCTCAAGTCAGGCCTCTCAGTGGCTGGATGAAGAGACAGCATATTGGGCCTGCCATGCCCCTAGTCCCCAATTTTTAACCATAGTTTGGGTTGTCCCTTCACTCTTTCCCAAGGCTCTGCTTTGGAATTCCTCTTTTGTTCGGACACCTGAGTTAATAAACAGGAAAGGAGACCTCCCATCCCACAGATTGACGAAAAACAATTGGGACCGGGCCAAATCCACAGAGAGGAAGATTCGTCCATGGCCCATGAGGCCTCCCCACATTCCACGGCCATTGTTGATATAAAATGCAGAGGCAAAACCTGATCAAGTGCCTCAGACTCGCTCTTTCTTCATATCCTGAAGAGTTCTTCTCATGGTTTGTAGATTGGGCCTGCATACCTACGTCCCCAAACCTGAGCTGAGTTTGTGTTTTTGGAATACTGTCCTCAAAGTCCTTTGCCACACATCCTCCAGGCTGGGTCCCCTGGAGCCACCCATTAGGACTGTGCCTACTCAATCCATGGGAATTCTTCTCATCCATTGTCCAAAATCGTACAAATTAGGAGAACTCTCCAAAGTCCTCGAGGCCATCCCAATAGTGTAGGTTTCCGGGGACAAACAAGGGCGGTCTGACACCAGGTGAGCATCTACCTCCACTCATACCATACATGGATGTCCCCAGAGAAGAAGATTGAACCAGAGAGTACGCTAGGCCATAATCAGATCCATTGCTTTGGTTTACAGGCATATCTCCTCAAAAGCCTGGATTCCAATACAAGCATAAGTGGTTTGCTGAGGCACCCATCAGAACAAATCTCGTCTCCACAAGGAAACTTGTGCATGGGATCTATGTCAAAAGCTTAGGAGAATACTACAGGGTCCCGGTGCCACCGCCCCATTCCAAGGCCCTCATGGACACAAACACACATTAGGCCCCATTCTCAGGAAAGTCTATTTCAACTAAGCCACCCAGGTTGCTCCCGCAGAGTCATCCGATCTCAAATGTATTGTTGCTAGGAGACAATTGGAATGCGAGGCGGGCTTCCCTGGCATCCATCTTCCAACGGTGCTCTGGAGTTAATCCATATGGGATGTCCTGGAGCTGCCCAACATGTCTCAATTGTCCCCAGAAGGAATCCTTGAAGGGGGCATCCCATAACTCCCAACAGGGGAAAAACTCCATGGCCTTGAGGTTCCGCTCCGTTCATGAAGGGGCAGTCATGCACAGAAACTCCAACCTGAGCCAACGTCTGATCCTCGCCGTGACTTCAGATGTATGAGATATTGGTTCAGATCTGCAGGGGGTACTAGCCGCGCCCTCGGCCTGATGTCCAAGTCAACTTGTGTTCTCAAACTTTTGTCCTCACACTCCTGGCCGAGAAGACCGCAAGTTTGGCAATTCCGGACCCACAATGCAGCACTCTGCCTGCACTCTAGAAAAAATATCTTGCCTAATGAGCTGCCCAGGCACCTCAAATGTGGATAAACCTACACGGCACTCGACTGTACCCAAATTATATAGTCTAACCTGAGCTCTAATGCACTCTCTGACACAACCTGAGCCTGAACCTCCAGATCAACATCCAGGCAGCTGACCACACACTGAGCACATCAGACCCGCCATGGCCTTAGGTGGTCATCTCTTCCCAACAGCGGTTTTTCGGGCTTCAGAACCTAGGCCTTATCTCCAACCTCAGAGCATGGTTGAAAATGATGCAGAAATCAGAACACTTTTCCCATGGTTAGAGACCTTGTGATTGGCAAGTTGTCCAAAGTCCAGTGTAGTTGAAACCAGTGTGGCCCATGAGGCCCCGCCCATGCTCGCAAAACCACATTGGTCACAAACACACATTGTGACCCTCAGCCTGAGCCCAGTCCTCAAGTACGGCCTCTCAGTGGCTGGATGAAGAGACAGCATATTGGGCGTGCCATGCCCCTAGGCCCCAATTTTTAAACATAGTTTGGGTTGTCCCTTCACTCTTCCCCAGCGCTCTGTTTTGGAATTCCTCTTATGTTCGGACACCTGAGGTAATAAACCTGAAAGGAGACCTCCCATTCCACAGATTGACGAAAAACAATTGGGACTGGGCCAAATCCACAGAGAGGAAGATTCGTCCATGGGCCATGAGGCCTCCCCAAATTCCACGGCCATCATTGATACAAAATCCAAAGACAAAAGCCTGAGCAAGTACCTCAGACTCGCTCTTTCTTCATATCCTGAAGAGTTCTTCTCATGGTTTGTAGATTACGCCTGCCATACCTACGTCCCCAAACCTAAGCTGAGTTTCTCTTTTCAATCTTCTGTCCTCAAAGTCCTGGGCCACACACCCTCCAGGCTGGGGCGCCAGGAGCCACACATTAGGACTGTGCCTACCCAATCCATGGGAATTCTGCCCATTCCATTGTCCCAAATCGTACAAATTAGGAGAACCCTCCAAAGTCCCCGAGGCCCTCCCAATAGTGTATGTCTCCGGGGACAAACAGGGCGGTCTGACACCAGGTGATCATCTACCTCCACTCATTCCATAGATGGAGAACCCCAGAGAAGAAGATTGAACCAGACAGGACCCTAGGCCATAATCGGGTCCATTGCTTTGGTTTACTGGCATGTGTCCTCAAAAGCCTGGATTCCAATACCAGCATAAGGGGTTTCCTGAGGCACCCATCAGAAAAAATCTCGTCTCCACAAGGAAACTTTTGCATGGGAGCTATGTCAAAAGCTTAGGAGAATACTTCAGGGTCCCGGTGCCACCGCCCTAATCCAAGGCCCTCATGGACACAACACACATTAGGCCCCATCCTCAGGAAAATCCATTTCAACTCAGCCACCTCGGTTGCTCCCACAGAGCCACCGATCTCAACGCTATTGTTGCTAGGAGACAATTATAATGCGAGGCGGGCTTCCCTGGCATCCATCCTCCAACGGTGCTCTGGAGTCATTCCATATGGGATGTCCTGGAGCTGCCCAACAGGTCTCAATTGTCCCACAGAAGGAATTTTTGAAGAGGGCATCCATAAACTCCCAACGTGGGAAAACCTCCATGGCCTTGAGATTCCTCTCCGTTCATGAAGGGGCAGGCATGCACAGAAACTCCAACCTGAGCCAACGTCTGATCCTCGCCTTGGCTTCAGATGCTTGAGATATTGGATCCGATCTGCAGGGGGTACATGCCGTGCCCTCGGCCTGAAGCCCAATCTAGCTTGTGTTCTCAGACTTCTGTCCTCACACTCCTGGCCCAGAAGCTCTCAAGTTTGGCAATTCCGGACCCACAATGCAGCACTCTGCCTGCCCTCTAGAAAAAACATCTTGCCTAATGAGCTGCCCAGGAACCTAAAAGGGGGATAAACCTACACGGCACTCGACTGTACCCAAATTATATAGTCTAACCTGGTCACTAATGCACTGTCTGACACACCCTGAGCTAGAACCTCCTGACCAAAACCCAGGCAGATGAATGCACACTGAGCGTATGAGACCCACCATGGCCTTAGGTCGTCATCTCTTCCCAACTGCGATTTTTCAGGCTTCAGAACCTAGACCTTATCTCCAACCACCGCCCAGGGTTGAAAATGATGCAGAAATCAGAACACCTTCCCCATGGCAAGAGACCTTGTGATTGGCATGTTGTCCAAATCCAGTGTAGTTGAAACCAGTGTGGCCCATAAGGCCCCGCCCATGCTCGCAGGCCATATTGGTCACAAACTCACATTGTGACCCTCAGCATGAGCCCAGTCCTCAAGTCAGGCCTCTCAGTGGCTGGATGAAGAGACAGCATATTGGGCCTGCCATGCCCCTAGTCCCCAATTTTTAACCATAGTTTGGGTTGTCCCTTCACTCTTTCCCAAGGCTCTGCTTTGGAATTCCTCTTTTGTTCGGACACCTGAGTTAATAAACAGGAAAGGAGACCTCCCATCCCACAGATTGACGAAAAACAATTGGGACCGGGCCAAATCCACAGAGAGGAAGATTCGTCCATGGCCCATGAGGCCTCCCCACATTCCACGGCCATTGTTGATATAAAATGCAGAGGCAAAACCTGATCAAGTGCCTCAGACTCGCTCTTTCTTCATATCCTGAAGAGTTCTTCTCATGGTTTGTAGATTGGGCCTGCATACCTACGTCCCCAAACCTGAGCTGAGTTTGTGTTTTTGGAATACTGTCCTCAAAGTCCTTTGCCACACATCCTCCAGGCTGGGTCCCCTGGAGCCACCCATTAGGACTGTGCCTACTCAATCCATGGGAATTCTTCTCATCCATTGTCCAAAATCGTACAAATTAGGAGAACTCTCCAAAGTCCCCGAGGCCATCCCAATAGTGTAGGTTTCCGGGGACAAACAAGGGCGGTCTGACACCAGGTGAGCATCTACCTCCACTCATACCATACATGGATGTCCCCAGAGAAGAAGATTGAACCAGAGAGTACGCTAGGCCATAATCAGATCCATTGCTTTGGTTTACAGGCATATCTCCTCAAAAGCCTGGATTCCAATACAAGCATAAGTGGTTTGCTGAGGCACCCATCAGAACAAATCTCGTCTCCACAAGGAAACTTGTGCATGGGATCTATGTCAAAAGCTTAGGAGAATACTACAGGGTCCCGGTGCCACCGCCCCATTCCAAGGCCCTCATGGACACAAACACACATTAGGCCCCATTCTCAGGAAAGTCTATTTCAACTAAGCCACCCAGGTTGCTCCCGCAGAGTCATCCGATCTCAAATGTATTGTTGCTAGGAGACAATTGGAATGCGAGGCGGGCTTCCCTGGCATCCATCTTCCAACGGTGCTCTGGAGTTAATCCATATGGGATGTCCTGGAGCTGCCCAAAATGTCTCAATTGTCCCCAGAAGGAATCCTTGAAGGGGGCATCCCATAACTCCCAACATGGGAAAAACTCCATGGCCTTGAGATTCCGCTCCGTTCATGAAGGGGCAGTCATGCACAGAAACTCCAACCTGAGCCAACGTCTGATCCTCGCCGTGACTTCAGATGTATGAGATATTGGTTCAGATCTGCAGGGGGTACCTGCCGCGCCCTCGGCCTGATGTCCAAGTCAACTTGTGTTCTCAAACTTTTGTCCTCACACTCCTGGCCGAGAAGACCGCAAGTTTGGCAATTCCGGACCCACAATGCAGCACTCTGCCTGCACTCTAGAAAAAATATCTTGCCTAATGAGCTGCCCAGGCACCTCAAATGTGGATAAACCTACACGGCACTCGACTGTACCCAAATTATATAGTCTAACCTGAGCTCTAATGCACTCTCTGACACAACCTGAGCCTGAACCTCCAGATCAACATCCAGGCAGCTGACCACACACTGAGCACATCAGACCCGCCATGGCCTTAGGTGGTCATCTCTTCCCAACAGCGGTTTTTCGGGCTTCAGAACCTAGGCCTTATCTCCAACCTCAGAGCATGGTTGAAAATGATGCAGAAATCAGAACACTTTTCCCATGGTTAGAGACCTTGTGATTGGCAAGTTGTCCAAAGTCCAGTGTAGTTGAAACCAGTGTGGCCCATGAGGCCCCGCCCATGCTCGCAAAACCACATTGGTCACAAACACACATTGTGACCCTCAGCCTGAGCCCAGTCCTCAAGTACGGCCTCTCAGTGGCTGGATGAAGAGACAGCATATTGGGCGTGCCATGCCCCTAGGCCCCAATTTTTAAACATAGTTTGGGTTGTCCCTTCACTCTTCCCCAGCGCTCTGTTTTGGAATTCCTCTTATGTTCGGACACCTGAGGTAATAAACCTGAAAGGAGACCTCCCATTCCACAGATTGACGAAAAACAATTGGGACTGGGCCAAATCCACAGAGAGGAAGATTCGTCCATGGGCCATGAGGCCTCCCCAAATTCCACGGCCATCATTGATACAAAATCCAAAGACAAAAGCCTGAGCAAGTACCTCAGACTCGCTCTTTCTTCATATCCTGAAGAGTTCTTCTCATGGTTTGTAGATTACGCCTGCCATACCTACGTCCCCAAACCTAAGCTGAGTTTCTCTTTTCAATCTTCTGTCCTCAAAGTCCTGGGCCACACACCCTCCAGGCTGGGGCGCCAGGAGCCACACATTAGGACTGTGCCTACCCAATCCATGGGAATTCTGCCCATTCCATTGTCCCAAATCGTACAAATTAGGAGAACCCTCCAAAGTCCCCGAGGCCCTCCCAATAGTGTATGTCTCCGGGGACAAACAGGGCGGTCTGACACCAGGTGATCATCTACCTCCACTCATTCCATAGATGGAGAACCCCAGAGAAGAAGATTGAACCAGACAGGACCCTAGGCCATAATCGGGTCCATTGCTTTGGTTTACTGGCATGTGTCCTCAAAAGCCTGGATTCCAATACCAGCATAAGGGGTTTCCTGAGGCACCCATCAGAAAAAATCTCGTCTCCACAAGGAAACTTTTGCATGGGAGCTATGTCAAAAGCTTAGGAGAATACTTCAGGGTCCCGGTGCCACCGCCCTAATCCAAGGCCCTCATGGACACAACACACATTAGGCCCCATCCTCAGGAAAATCCATTTCAACTCAGCCACCTCGGTTGCTCCCACAGAGCCACCGATCTCAACGCTATTGTTGCTAGGAGACAATTGTAATGCGAGGCGGGCTTCCCTGGCATCCATCCTCCAACGGTGCTCTGGAGTCATTCCATATGGGATGTCCTGGAGCTGCCCAACAGGTCTCAATTGTCCCACAGAAGGAATCCTTGAAGAGGGCATCCATAAACTCCCAACGTGGGAAAACCTCCATGGCCTTGAGATTCCTCTCCGTTCATGAAGGGGCAGGCATGCACAGAAACTCCAACCTGAGCCAACGTCTGATCCTCGCCTTGGCTCAGATGCTTGAGATATTGGATCCGATCTGCAGGGGGTACATGCCGTGCCCTCGGCCTGAAGCCCAATCTAGCTTGTGTTCTCAGACTTCTGTCCTCACACTCCTGGCCCAGAAGCTCTCAAGTTTGGCAATTCCGGACCCACAATGCAGCACTCTGCCTGCCCTCTAGAAAAAACATCTTGCCTAATGAGCTGCCCAGGAACCTAAAAGGGGGATAAACCTACACGGCACTCGACTGTACCCAAATTATATAGTCTAACCTGGTCACTAATGCACTGTCTGACACACCCTGAGCTAGAACCTCCTGACCAAAACCCAGGCAGATGAATGCACACTGAGCGTATGAGACCCACCATGGCCTTAGGTCGTCATCTCTTCCCAACTGCGATTTTTCAGGCTTCAGAACCTAGACCTTATCTCCAACCACCGCCCAGGGTTGAAAATGATGCAGAAATCAGAACACCTTCCCCATGGCAAGAGACCTTGTGATTGGCATGTTGTCCAAATCCAGTGTAGTTGAAACCAGTGTGGCCCATAAGGCCCCGCCCATGCTCGCAGGCCATATTGGTCACAAACTCACATTGTGACCCTCAGCATGAGCCCAGTCCTCAAGTCAGGCCTCTCAGTGGCTGGATGAAGAGACAGCATATTGGGCCTGCCATGCCCCTAGTCCCCAATTTTTAACCATAGTTTGGGTTGTCCCTTCACTCTTTCCCAAGCCTCTGCTTTGGAATTCCTCTTTTGTTCGGACACCTGAGTTAATAAACAGGAAAGGAGACCTCCCATCCCACAGATTGACGAAAAACAATTGGGACCGGGCCAAATCCACAGAGAGGAAGATTCGTCCATGGCCCATGAGGCCTCCCCACATTCCACGGCCATTGTTGATATAAAATGCAGAGGCAAAACCTGATCAAGTGCCTCAGACTCGCTCTTTCTTCATATCCTGAAGAGTTCTTCTCATGGTTTGTAGATTGGGCCTGCATACCTACGTCCCCAAACCTGAGCTGAGTTTGTGTTTTTGGAATACTGTCCTCAAAGTCCTTTGCCACACATCCTCCAGGCTGGGTCCCCTGGAGCCACCCATTAGGACTGTGCCTACTCAATCCATGGGAATTCTTCTCATCCATTGTCCAAAATCGTACAAATTAGGAGAACTCTCCAAAGTCCCCGAGGCCATCCCAATAGTGTAGGTTTCCGGGGACAAACAAGGGCGGTCTGACACCAGGTGAGCATCTACCTCCACTCATACCATACATGGATGTCCCCAGAGAAGAAGATTGAACCAGAGAGTACGCTAGGCCATAATCAGATCCATTGCTTTGGTTTACAGGCATATCTCCTCAAAAGCCTGGATTCCAATACAAGCATAAGTGGTTTGCTGAGGCACCCATCAGAACAAATCTCGTCTCCACAAGGAAACTTGTGCATGGGATCTATGTCAAAAGCTTAGGAGAATACTACAGGGTCCCGGTGCCACCGCCCCATTCCAAGGCCCTCATGGACACAAACACACATTAGGCCCCATTCTCAGGAAAGTCTATTTCAACTAAGCCACCCAGGTTGCTCCCGCAGAGTCATCCGATCTCAAATGTATTGTTGCTAGGAGACAATTGGAATGCGAGGCGGGCTTCCCTGGCATCCATCTTCCAACGGTGCTCTGGAGTTAATCCATATGGGATGTCCTGGAGCTGCCCAACATGTCTCAATTGTCCCCAGAAGGAATCCTTGAAGGGGGCATCCCATAACTCCCAACAGGGGAAAAACTCCATGGCCTTGAGGTTCCGCTCCGTTCATGAAGGGGCAGTCATGCACAGAAACTCCAACCTGAGCCAACGTCTGATCCTCGCCGTGACTTCAGATGTATGAGATATTGGTTCAGATCTGCAGGGGGTACTAGCCGCGCCCTCGGCCTGATGTCCAAGTCAACTTGTGTTCTCAAACTTTTGTCCTCACACTCCTGGCCGAGAAGACCGCAAGTTTGGCAATTCCGGACCCACAATGCAGCACTCTGCCTGCACTCTAGAAAAAATATCTTGCCTAATGAGCTGCCCAGGCACCTCAAATGTGGATAAACCTACACGGCACTCGACTGTACCCAAATTATATAGTCTAACCTGAGCTCTAATGCACTCTCTGACACAACCTGAGCCTGAACCTCCAGATCAACATCCAGGCAGCTGACCACACACTGAGCACATCAGACCCGCCATGGCCTTAGGTGGTCATCTCTTCCCAACAGCGGTTTTTCGGGCTTCAGAACCTAGGCCTTATCTCCAACCTCAGAGCATGGTTGAAAATGATGCAGAAATCAGAACACTTTTCCCATGGTTAGAGACCTTGTGATTGGCAAGTTGTCCAAAGTCCAGTGTAGTTGAAACCAGTGTGGCCCATGAGGCCCCGCCCATGCTCGCAAAACCACATTGGTCACAAACACACATTGTGACCCTCAGCCTGAGCCCAGTCCTCAAGTACGGCCTCTCAGTGGCTGGATGAAGAGACAGCATATTGGGCGTGCCATGCCCCTAGGCCCCAATTTTTAAACATAGTTTGGGTTGTCCCTTCACTCTTCCCCAGCGCTCTGTTTTGGAATTCCTCTTATGTTCGGACACCTGAGGTAATAAACCTGAAAGGAGACCTCCCATTCCACAGATTGACGAAAAACAATTGGGACTGGGCCAAATCCACAGAGAGGAAGATTCGTCCATGGGCCATGAGGCCTCCCCAAATTCCACGGCCATCATTGATACAAAATCCAAAGACAAAAGCCTGAGCAAGTACCTCAGACTCGCTCTTTCTTCATATCCTGAAGAGTTCTTCTCATGGTTTGTAGATTACGCCTGCCATACCTACGTCCCCAAACCTAAGCTGAGTTTCTCTTTTCAATCTTCTGTCCTCAAAGTCCTGGGCCACACACCCTCCAGGCTGGGGCGCCAGGAGCCACACATTAGGACTGTGCCTACCCAATCCATGGGAATTCTGCCCATTCCATTGTCCCAAATCGTACAAATTAGGAGAACCCTCCAAAGTCCCCGAGGCCCTCCCAATAGTGTATGTCTCCGGGGACAAACAGGGCGGTCTGACACCAGGTGATCATCTACCTCCACTCATTCCATAGATGGAGAACCCCAGAGAAGAAGATTGAACCAGACAGGACCCTAGGCCATAATCGGGTCCATTGCTTTGGTTTACTGGCATGTGTCCTCAAAAGCCTGGATACCAATACCAGCATAAGGGGTTTCCTGAGGCACCCATCAGAAAAAATCTCGTCTCCACAAGGAAACTTTTGCATGGGAGCTATGTCAAAAGCTTAGGAGAATACTTCAGGGTCCCGGTGCCACCGCCCTAATCCAAGGCCCTCATGGACACAACACACATTAGGCCCCATCCTCAGGAAAATCCATTTCAACTCAGCCACCTCGGTTGCTCCCACAGAGCCACCGATCTCAACGCTATTGTTGCTAGGAGACAATTGTAATGCGAGGCGGGCTTCCCTGGCATCCATCCTCCAACGGTGCTCTGGAGTCATTCCATATGGGATGTCCTGGAGCTGCCCAACAGGTCTCAATTGTCCCACAGAAGGAATCCTTGAAGAGGGCATCCATAAACTCCCAACGTGGGAAAACCTCCATGGCTTTGAGATTCCTCTCCGTTCATGAAGGGGCAGGCATGCACAGAAACTCCAACCTGAGCCAACGTCTGATCCTCGCCTTGGCTCAGATGCTTGAGATATTGGATCCGATCTGCAGGGGGTACATGCCGTGCCCTCGGCCTGAAGCCCAATCTAGCTTGTGTTCTCAGACTTCTGTCCTCACACTCCTGGCCCAGAAGCTCTCAAGTTTGGCAATTCCGGACCCACAATGCAGCACTCTGCCTGCTCTCTAGAAAATACATCTTGCCTAATGAGCTGCCCAGGAACCTAAAAGGGGGATAAACCTACACGGCACTCGACTGTACCCAAATTATATAGTCTAACCTGGTCACTAATGCACTGTCTGACACACCCTGAGCTAGAACCTCCTGACCAAAACCCAGGCAGATGAATGCACACTGAGCGTATGAGACCCACCATGGCCTTAGGTCGTCATCTCTTCCCAACTGCGATTTTTCAGGCTTCAGAACCTAGACCTTATCTCCAACCACCGCCCAGGGTTGAAAATGATGCAGAAATCAGAACACCTTCCCCATGGCAAGAGACCTTGTGATTGGCATGTTGTCCAAATCCAGTGTAGTTGAAACCAGTGTGGCCCATAAGGCCCCGCCCATGCTCGCAGGCCATATTGGTCACAAACTCACATTGTGACCCTCAGCATGAGCCCAGTCCTCATGTCAGGCCTCTCAGTGGCTGGATGAAGAGACAGCATATTGGGCCTGCCATGCCCCTAGTCCCCAATTTTTAACCATAGTTTGGGTTGTCCCTTCACTCTTTCCCAAGCCTCTGCTTTGGAATTCCTCTTTTGTTCGGACACCTGAGTTAATAAACAGGAAAGGAGACCTCCCATCCCACAGATTGACGAAAAACAATTGGGACCGGGCCAAATCCACAGAGAGGAAGATTCGTCCATGGCCCATGAGGCCTCCCCACATTCCACGGCCATTGTTGATATAAAATGCAGAGGCAAAACCTGATCAAGTGCCTCAGACTCGCTCTTTCTTCATATCCTGAAGAGTTCTTCTCATGGTTTGTAGATTGGGCCTGCATACCTACGTCCCCAAACCTGAGCTGAGTTTGTGTTTTTGGAATACTGTCCTCAAAGTCCTTTGCCACACATCCTCCAGGCTGGGTCCCCTGGAGCCACCCATTAGGACTGTGCCTACCTAATCCATGGGAATTCTTCTCATCCATTGTCCAAAATCGTACAAATTAGGAGAACTCTCCAAAGTCCCCGAGGCCATCCCAATAGTGTAGGTTTCCGGGGACAAACAAGGGCGGTCTGACACCAGGTGAGCATCTACCTCCACTCATACCATACATGGATGTCCCCAGAGAAGAAGATTGAACCAGAGAGTACGCTAGGCCATAATCAGATCCATTGCTTTGGTTTACAGGCATATCTCCTCAAAAGCCTGGATTCCAATACAAGCATAAGTGGTTTGCTGAGGCACCCATCAGAACAAATCTCGTCTCCACAAGGAAACTTGTGCATGGGATCTATGTCAAAAGCTTAGGAGAATACTACAGGGTCCCGGTGCCACCGCCCCATTCCAAGGCCCTCATGGACACAAACACACATTAGGCCCCATTCTCAGGAAAGTCTATTTCAACTAAGCCACCCAGGTTGCTCCCGCAGAGTCATCCGATCTCAAATGTATTGTTGCTAGGAGACAATTGGAATGCGAGGCGGGCTTCCCTGGCATCCATCTTCCAACGGTGCTCTGGAGTTAATCCATATGGGATGTCCTGGAGCTGCCCAACATGTCTCAATTGTCCCCAGAAGGAATCCTTGAAGGGGGCATCCCATAACTCCCAACAGGGGAAAAACTCCATGGCCTTGAGGTTCCGCTCCGTTCATGAAGGGGCAGTCATGCACAGAAACTCCAACCTGAGCCAACGTCTGATCCTCGCCGTGACTTCAGATGTATGAGATATTGGTTCAGATCTGCAGGGGGTACCTGCCGCGCCCTCGGCCTGATGTCCAAGTCAACTTGTGTTCTCAAACTTTTGTCCTCACACTCCTGGCCGAGAAGACCGCAAGTTTGGCAATTCCGGACCCACAATGCAGCACTCTGCCTGCACTCTAGAAAAAATATCTTGCCTAATGAGCTGCCCAGGCACCTCAAATGTGGATAAACCTACACGGCACTCGACTGTACCCAAATTATATAGTCTAACCTGAGCTCTAATGCACTCTCTGACACAACCTGAGCCTGAACCTCCAGATCAACATCCAGGCAGCTGACCACACACTGAGCACATCAGACCCGCCATGGCCTTAGGTGGTCATCTCTTCCCAACAGCGGTTTTTCGGGCTTCAGAACCTAGGCCTTATCTCCAACCTCAGAGCATGGTTGAAAATGATGCAGAAATCAGAACACTTTTCCCATGGTTAGAGACCTTGTGATTGGCAAGTTGTCCAAAGTCCAGTGTAGTTGAAACCAGTGTGGCCCATGAGGCCCCGCCCATGCTCGCAAAACCACATTGGTCACAAACACACATTGTGACCCTCAGCCTGAGCCCAGTCCTCAAGTACGGCCTCTCAGTGGCTGGATGAAGAGACAGCATATTGGGCGTGCCATGCCCCTAGGCCCCAATTTTTAAACATAGTTTGGGTTGTCCCTTCACTCTTCCCCAGCGCTCTGTTTTGGAATTCCTCTTATGTTCGGACACCTGAGGTAATAAACCTGAAAGGAGACCTCCCATTCCACAGATTGACGAAAAACAATTGGGACTGGGCCAAATCCACAGAGAGGAAGATTCGTCCATGGGCCATGAGGCCTCCCCAAATTCCACGGCCATCATTGATACAAAATCCAAAGACAAAAGCCTGAGCAAGTACCTCAGACTCGCTCTTTCTTCATATCCTGAAGAGTTCTTCTCATGGTTTGTAGATTACGCCTGCCATACCTACGTCCCCAAACCTAAGCTGAGTTTCTCTTTTCAATCTTCTGTCCTCAAAGTCCTGGGCCACACACCCTCCAGGCTGGGGCGCCAGGAGCCACACATTAGGACTGTGCCTACCCAATCCATGGGAATTCTGCCCATTCCATTGTCCCAAATCGTACAAATTAGGAGAACCCTCCAAAGTCCCCGAGGCCCTCCCAATAGTGTATGTCTCCGGGGACAAACAGGGCGGTCTGACACCAGGTGATCATCTACCTCCACTCATTCCATAGATGGAGAACCCCAGAGAAGAAGATTGAACCAGACAGGACCCTAGGCCATAATCGGGTCCATTGCTTTGGTTTACTGGCATGTGTCCTCAAAAGCCTGGATTCCAATACCAGCATAAGGGGTTTCCTGAGGCACCCATCAGAAAAAATCTCGTCTCCACAAGGAAACTTTTGCATGGGAGCTATGTCAAAAGCTTAGGAGAATACTTCAGGGTCCCGGTGCCACCGCCCTAATCCAAGGCCCTCATGGACACAACACACATTAGGCCCCATCCTCAGGAAAATCCATTTCAACTCAGCCACCTCGGTTGCTCCCACAGAGCCACCGATCTCAACGCTATTGTTGCTAGGAGACAATTGTAATGCGAGGCGGGCTTCCCTGGCATCCATCCTCCAACGGTGCTCTGGAGTCATTCCATATGGGATGTCCTGGAGCTGCCCAACAGGTCTCAATTGTCCCACAGAAGGAATCCTTGAAGAGGGCATCCATAAACTCCCAACGTGGGAAAACCTCCATGGCCTTGAGATTCCTCTCCGTTCATGAAGGGGCAGGCATGCACAGAAACTCCAACCTGAGCCAACGTCTGATCCTCGCCTTGGCTTCAGATGCTTGAGATATTGGATCCGATCTGCAGGGGGTACATGCCGTGCCCTCGGCCTGAAGCCCAATCTAGCTTGTGTTCTCAGACTTCTGTCCTCACACTCCTGGCCCAGAAGCTCTCAAGTTTGGCAATTCCGGACCCACAATGCAGCACTCTGCCTGCTCTCTAGAAAATACATCTTGCCTAATGAGCTGCCCAGGAACCTAAAAGGGGGATAAACCTACACGGCACTCGACTGTACCCAAATTATATAGTCTAACCTGGTCACTAATGCACTGTCTGACACACCCTGAGCTAGAACCTCCTGACCAAAACCCAGGCAGATGAATGCACACTGAGCGTATGAGACCCACCATGGCCTTAGGTCGTCATCTCTTCCCAACTGCGATTTTTCAGGCTTCAGAACCTAGACCTTATCTCCAACCACCGCCCAGGGTTGAAAATGATGCAGAAATCAGAACACCTTCCCCATGGCAAGAGACCTTGTGATTGGCATGTTGTCCAAATCCAGTGTAGTTGAAACCAGTGTGGCCCATAAGGCCCCGCCCATGCTCGCAGGCCATATTGGTCACAAACTCACATTGTGACCCTCAGCATGAGCCCAGTCCTCATGTCAGGCCTCTCAGTGGCTGGATGAAGAGACAGCATATTGGGCCTGCCATGCCCCTAGTCCCCAATTTTTAACCATAGTTTGGGTTGTCCCTTCACTCTTTCCCAAGCCTCTGCTTTGGAATTCCTCTTTTGTTCGGACACCTGAGTTAATAAACAGGAAAGGAGACCTCCCATCCCACAGATTGACGAAAAACAATTGGGACCGGGCCAAATCCACAGAGAGGAAGATTCGTCCATGGCCCATGAGGCCTCCCCACATTCCACGGCCATTGTTGATATAAAATGCAGAGGCAAAACCTGATCAAGTGCCTCAGACTCGCTCTTTCTTCATATCCTGAAGAGTTCTTCTCATGGTTTGTAGATTGGGCCTGCATACCTACGTCCCCAAACCTGAGCTGAGTTTGTGTTTTTGGAATACTGTCCTCAAAGTCCTTTGCCACACATCCTCCAGGCTGGGTCCCCTGGAGCCACCCATTAGGACTGTGCCTACCTAATCCATGGGAATTCTTCTCATCCATTGTCCAAAATCGTACAAATTAGGAGAACTCTCTAAAGTCCCCGAGGCCATCCCGATAGTGTAGGTTTCCGGGGACAAACAAGGGCGGTCTGACACCAGGTGAGCATCTACCTCCACTCATACCATACATGGATTTCCCCAGAGAAGAAGATTGAACCAGAGAGTACGCTAGGCCATAATCAGATCCATTGCTTTGGTTTACAGGCATATCTCCTCAAAAGCCTGGATTCCAATACAAGCATAAGTGGTTTGCTGAGGCACCCATCAGAACAAATCTCGTCTCCACAAGGAAACTTGTGCATGGGATCTATGTCAAAAGCTTAGGAGAATACTACAGGGTCCCGGTGCCACCGCCCCATTCCAAGGCCCTCATGGACACAAACACACATTAGGCCCCATTCTCAGGAAAGTCTATTTCAACTAAGCCACCCAGGTTGCTCCCGCAGAGTCATCCGATCTCAAATGTATTGTTGCTAGGAGACAATTGGAATGCGAGGCGGGCTTCCCTGGCATCCATCTTCCAACGGTGCTCTGGAGTTAATCCATATGGGATGTCCTGGAGCTGCCCAACATGTCTCAATTGTCCCCAGAAGGAATCCTTGAAGGGGGCATCCCATAACTCCCAACAGGGGAAAAACTCCATGGCCTTGAGGTTCCGCTCCGTTCATGAAGGGGCAGTCATGCACAGAAACTCCAACCTGAGCCAACGTCTGATCCTCGCCGTGACTTCAGATGTATGAGATATTGGTTCAGATCTGCAGGGGGTACCTGCCGCGCCCTCGGCCTGATGTCCAAGTCAACTTGTGTTCTCAAACTTTTGTCCTCACACTCCTGGCCGAGAAGACCGCAAGTTTGGCAATTCCGGACCCACAATGCAGCACTCTGCCTGCACTCTAGAAAAAATATCTTGCCTAATGAGCTGCCCAGGCACCTCAAATGTGGATAAACCTACACGGCACTCGACTGTACCCAAATTATATAGTCTAACCTGAGCTCTAATGCACTCTCTGACACAACCTGAGCCTGAACCTCCAGATCAACATCCAGGCAGCTGACCACACACTGAGCACATCAGACCCGCCATGGCCTTAGGTGGTCATCTCTTCCCAACAGCAGTTTTTCGGGCTTCAGAACCTAGGCCTTATCTCCAACCTCAGAGCATGGTTGAAAATGATGCAGAAATCAGAACACTTTTCCCATGGTTAGAGACCTTGTGATTGGCAAGTTGTCCAAAGTCCAGTGTAGTTGAAACCAGTGTGGCCCATGAGGCCCCGCCCATGCTCGCAAAACCACATTGGTCACAAACACACATTGTGACCCTCAGCCTGAGCCCAGTCCTCAAGTACGGCCTCTCAGTGGCTGGATGAAGAGACAGCATATTGGGCGTGCCATGCCCCTAGGCCCCAATTTTTAAACATAGTTTGGGTTGTCCCTTCACTCTTCCCCAGCGCTCTGTTTTGGAATTCCTCTTATGTTCGGACACCTGAGGTAATAAACCTGAAAGGAGACCTCCCATTCCACAGATTGACGAAAAACAATTGGGACTGGGCCAAATCCACAGAGAGGAAGATTCGTCCATGGGCCATGAGGCCTCCCCAAATTCCACGGCCATCATTGATACAAAATCCAAAGACAAAAGCCTGAGCAAGTACCTCAGACTCGCTCTTTCTTCATATCCTGAAGAGTTCTTCTCATGGTTTGTAGATTACGCCTGCCATACCTACGTCCCCAAACCTAAGCTGAGTTTCTCTTTTCAATCTTCTGTCCTCAAAGTCCTGGGCCACACACCCTCCAGGCTGGGGCGCCAGGAGCCACACATTAGGACTGTGCCTACCCAATCCATGGGAATTCTGCCCATTCCATTGTCCCAAATCGTACAAATTAGGAGAACCCTCCAAAGTCCCCGAGGCCCTCCCAATAGTGTATGTCTCCGGGGACAAACAGGGCGGTCTGACACCAGGTGATCATCTACCTCCACTCATTCCATAGATGGAGAACCCCAGAGAAGAAGATTGAACCAGACAGGACCCTAGGCCATAATCGGGTCCATTGCTTTGGTTTACTGGCATGTGTCCTCAAAAGCCTGGATTCCAATACCAGCATAAGGGGTTTCCTGAGGCACCCATCAGAAAAAATCTCGTCTCCACAAGGAAACTTTTGCATGGGAGCTATGTCAAAAGCTTAGGAGAATACTTCAGGGTCCCGGTGCCACCGCCCTAATCCAAGGCCCTCATGGACACAACACACATTAGGCCCCATCCTCAGGAAAATCCATTTCAACTCAGCCACCTCGGTTGCTCCCACAGAGCCACCGATCTCAACGCTATTGTTGCTAGGAGACAATTGTAATGCGAGGCGGGCTTCCCTGGCATCCATCCTCCAACGGTGCTCTGGAGTCATTCCATATGGGATGTCCTGGAGCTGCCCAACAGGTCTCAATTGTCCCACAGAAGGAATCCTTGAAGAGGGCATCCATAAACTCCCAACGTGGGAAAACCTCCATGGCCTTGAGATTCCTCTCCGTTCATGAAGGGGCAGGCATGCACAGAAACTCCAACCTGAGCCAACGTCTGATCCTCGCCTTGGCTTCAGATGCTTGAGATATTGGATCCGATCTGCAGGGGGTACATGCCGTGCCCTCGGCCTGAAGCCCAATCTAGCTTGTGTTCTCAGACTTCTGTCCTCACACTCCTGGCCCAGAAGCTCTCAAGTTTGGCAATTCCGGACCCACAATGCAGCACTCTGCCTGCTCTCTAGAAAATACATCTTGCCTAATGAGCTGCCCAGGAACCTAAAAGGGGGATAAACCTACACGGCACTCGACTGTACCCAAATTATATAGTCTAACCTGGTCACTAATGCACTGTCTGACACACCCTGAGCTAGAACCTCCTGACCAAAACCCAGGCAGATGAATGCACACTGAGCGTATGAGACCCACCATGGCCTTAGGTCGTCATCTCTTCCCAACTGCGATTTTTCAGGCTTCAGAACCTAGACCTTATCTCCAACCACCGCCCAGGGTTGAAAATGATGCAGAAATCAGAACACCTTCCCCATGGCAAGAGACCTTGTGATTGGCATGTTGTCCAAATCCAGTGTAGTTGAAACCAGTGTGGCCCATAAGGCCCCGCCCATGCTCGCAGGCCATATTGGTCACAAACTCACATTGTGACCCTCAGCATGAGCCCAGTCCTCATGTCAGGCCTCTCAGTGGCTGGATGAAGAGACAGCATATTGGGCCTGCCATGCCCCTAGTCCCCAATTTTTAACCATAGTTTGGGTTGTCCCTTCACTCTTTCCCAAGCCTCTGCTTTGGAATTCCTCTTTTGTTCGGACACCTGAGTTAATAAACAGGAAAGGAGACCTCCCATCCCACAGATTGACGAAAAACAATTGGGACCGGGCCAAATCCACAGAGAGGAAGATTCGTCCATGGCCCATGAGGCCTCCCCACATTCCACGGCCATTGTTGATATAAAATGCAGAGGCAAAACCTGATCAAGTGCCTCAGACTCGCTCTTTCTTCATATCCTGAAGAGTTCTTCTCATGGTTTGTAGATTGGGCCTGCATACCTACGTCCCCAAACCTGAGCTGAGTTTGTGTTTTTGGAATACTGTCCTCAAAGTCCTTTGCCACACATCCTCCAGGCTGGGTCCCCTGGAGCCACCCATTAGGACTGTGCCTACCTAATCCATGGGAATTCTTCTCATCCATTGTCCAAAATCGTACAAATTAGGAGAACTCTCTAAAGTCCCCGAGGCCATCCCGATAGTGTAGGTTTCCGGGGACAAACAAGGGCGGTCTGACACCAGGTGAGCATCTACCTCCACTCATACCATACATGGATTTCCCCAGAGAAGAAGATTGAACCAGAGAGTACGCTAGGCCATAATCAGATCCATTGCTTTGGTTTACAGGCATATCTCCTCAAAAGCCTGGATTCCAATACAAGCATAAGTGGTTTGCTGAGGCACCCATCAGAACAAATCTCGTCTCCACAAGGAAACTTGTGCATGGGATCTATGTCAAAAGCTTAGGAGAATACTACAGGGTCCCGGTGCCACCGCCCCATTCCAAGGCCCTCATGGACACAAACACACATTAGGCCCCATTCTCAGGAAAGTCTATTTCAACTAAGCCACCCAGGTTGCTCCCGCAGAGTCATCCGATCTCAAATGTATTGTTGCTAGGAGACAATTGGAATGCGAGGCGGGCTTCCCTGGCATCCATCTTCCAACGGTGCTCTGGAGTTAATCCATATGGGATGTCCTGGAGCTGCCCAACATGTCTCAATTGTCCCCAGAAGGAATCCTTGAAGGGGGCATCCCATAACTCCCAACAGGGGAAAAACTCCATGGCCTTGAGGTTCCGCTCCGTTCATGAAGGGGCAGTCATGCACAGAAACTCCAACCTGAGCCAACGTCTGATCCTCGCCGTGACTTCAGATGTATGAGATATTGGTTCAGATCTGCAGGGGGTACCTGCCGCGCCCTCGGCCTGATGTCCAAGTCAACTTGTGTTCTCAAACTTTTGTCCTCACACTCCTGGCCGAGAAGACCGCAAGTTTGGCAATTCCGGACCCACAATGCAGCACTCTGCCTGCACTCTAGAAAAAATATCTTGCCTAATGAGCTGCCCAGGCACCTCAAATGTGGATAAACCTACACGGCACTCGACTGTACCCAAATTATATAGTCTAACCTGAGCTCTAATGCACTCTCTGACACAACCTGAGCCTGAACCTCCAGATCAACATCCAGGCAGCTGACCACACACTGAGCACATCAGACCCGCCATGGCCTTAGGTGGTCATCTCTTCCCAACAGCGGTTTTTCGGGCTTCAGAACCTAGGCCTTATCTCCAACCTCAGAGCATGGTTGAAAATGATGCAGAAATCAGAACACTTTTCCCATGGTTAGAGACCTTGTGATTGGCAAGTTGTCCAAAGTCCAGTGTAGTTGAAACCAGTGTGGCCCATGAGGCCCCGCCCATGCTCGCAAAACCACATTGGTCACAAACACACATTGTGACCCTCAGCCTGAGCCCAGTCCTCAAGTACGGCCTCTCAGTGGCTGGATGAAGAGACAGCATATTGGGCGTGCCATGCCCCTAGGCCCCAATTTTTAAACATAGTTTGGGTTGTCCCTTCACTCTTCCCCAGCGCTCTGTTTTGGAATTCCTCTTATGTTCGGACACCTGAGGTAATAAACCTGAAAGGAGACCTCCCATTCCACAGATTGACGAAAAACAATTGGGACTGGGCCAAATCCACAGAGAGGAAGATTCGTCCATGGGCCATGAGGCCTCCCCAAATTCCACGGCCATCATTGATACAAAATCCAAAGACAAAAGCCTGAGCAAGTACCTCAGACTCGCTCTTTCTTCATATCCTGAAGAGTTCTTCTCATGGTTTGTAGATTACGCCTGCCATACCTACGTCCCCAAACCTAAGCTGAGTTTCTCTTTTCAATCTTCTGTCCTCAAAGTCCTGGGCCACACACCATCCAGGCTGGGGCGCCAGGAGCCACACATTAGGACTGTGCCTACCCAATCCATGGGAATTCTGCCCATTCCATTGTCCCAAATCGTACAAATTAGGAGAACCCTCCAAAGTCCCCGAGGCCCTCCCAATAGTGTATGTCTCCGGGGACAAACAGGGCGGTCTGACACCAGGTGATCATCTACCTCCACTCATTCCATAGATGGAGAACCCCAGAGAAGAAGATTGAACCAGACAGGACCCTAGGCCATAATCGGGTCCATTGCTTTGGTTTACTGGCATGTGTCCTCAAAAGCCTGGATTCCAATACCAGCATAAGGGGTTTCCTGAGGCACCCATCAGAAAAAATCTCGTCTCCACAAGGAAACTTTTGCATGGGAGCTATGTCAAAAGCTTAGGAGAATACTTCAGGGTCCCGGTGCCACCGCCCTAATCCAAGGCCCTCATGGACACAAACCACATTAGGCCCCATCCTCAGGAAAATCCATTTCAACTCAGCCACCTCGGTTGCTCCCACAGAGCCACTGATCTCAACGCTATTGTTGCTAGGAGACAATTGTAATGCGAGGCGGGCTTCCCTGGCATCCATCCTCCAACGGTGCTCTGGAGTCATTCCATATGGGATGTCCTGGAGCTGCCCAACAGGTCTCAATTGTCCCACAGAAGGAATCCTTGAAGAGGGCATCCATAAACTCCCAACGTGGGAAAACCTCCATGGCCTTGAGATTCCTCTCCGTTCATGAAGGGGCAGGCATGCACAGAAACTCCAACCTGAGCCAACGTCTGATCCTCGCCTTGGCTTCAGATGCTTGAGATATTGGATCCGATCTGCAGGGGGTACATGCCGTGCCCTCGGCCTGAAGCCCAATCTAGCTTGTGTTCTCAGACTTCTGTCCTCACACTCCTGGCCCAGAAGCTCTCAAGTTTGGCAATTCCGGACCCACAATGCAGCACTCTGCCTGCTCTCTAGAAAATACATCTTGCCTAATGAGCTGCCCAGGAACCTAAAAGGGGGATAAACCTACACGGCACTCGACTGTACCCAAATTATATAGTCTAACCTGGTCACTAATGCACTGTCTGACACACCCTGAGCTAGAACCTCCTGACCAAAACCCAGGCAGATGAATGCACACTGAGCGTATGAGACCCACCATGGCCTTAGGTCGTCATCTCTTCCCAACTGCGATTTTTCAGGCTTCAGAACCTAGACCTTATCTCCAACCACCGCCCAGGGTTGAAAATGATGCAGAAATCAGAACACCTTCCCCATGGCAAGAGACCTTGTGATTGGCATGTTGTCCAAATCCAGTGTAGTTGAAACCAGTGTGGCCCATAAGGCCCCGCCCATGCTCGCAGGCCATATTGGTCACAAACTCACATTGTGACCCTCAGCATGAGCCCAGTCCTCATGTCAGGCCTCTCAGTGACTGGATGAAGAGACAGCATATTGGGCCTGCCATGCCCCTAGTCCCCAATTTTTAACCATAGTTTGGGTTGTCCCTTCACTCTTTCCCAAGCCTCTGCTTTGGAATTCCTCTTTTGTTCGGACACTTGAGTTAATAAACAGGAAAGGAGACCTCCCATCCCACAGATTGACGAAAAACAATTGGGACCGGGCCAAATCCACAGAGAGGAAGATTCGTCCATGGCCCATGAGGCCTCCCCACATTCCACGGCCATTGTTGATATAAAATGCAGAGGCAAAACCTGATCAAGTGCCTCAGACTCGCTCTTTCTTCATATCCTGAAGAGTTCTTCTCATGGTTTGTAGATTGGGCCTGCATACCTACGTCCCCAAACCTGAGCTGAGTTTGTGTTTTTGGAATACTGTCCTCAAAGTCCTTTGCCACACATCCTCCAGGCTGGGTCCCCTGGAGCCACCCATTAGGACTGTGCCTACCTAATCCATGGGAATTCTTCTCATCCATTGTCCAAAATCGTACAAATTAGGAGAACTCTCTAAAGTCCCCGAGGCCATCCCGATAGTGTAGGTTTCCGGGGACAAACAAGGGCGGTCTGACACCAGGTGAGCATCTACCTCCACTCATACCATACATGGATTTCCCCAGAGAAGAAGATTGAACCAGAGAGTACGCTAGGCCATAATCAGATCCATTGCTTTGGTTTACAGGCATATCTCCTCAAAAGCCTGGATTCCAATACAAGCATAAGTGGTTTGCTGAGGCACCCATCAGAACAAATCTCGTCTCCACAAGGAAACTTGTGCATGGGATCTATGTCAAAAGCTTAGGAGAATACTACAGGGTCCCGGTGCCACCGCCCCATTCCAAGGCCCTCATGGACACAAACACACATTAGGCCCCATTCTCAGGAAAGTCTATTTCAACTAAGCCACCCAGGTTGCTCCCGCAGAGTCATCCGATCTCAAATGTATTGTTGCTAGGAGACAATTGGAATGCGAGGCGGGCTTCCCTGGCATCCATCTTCCAACGGTGCTCTGGAGTTAATCCATATGGGATGTCCTGGAGCTGCCCAACATGTCTCAATTGTCCCCAGAAGGAATCCTTGAAGGGGGCATCCCATAACTCCCAACAGGGGAAAAACTCCATGGCCTTGAGGTTCCGCTCCGTTCATGAAGGGGCAGTCATGCACAGAAACTCCAACCTGAGCCAACGTCTGATCCTCGCCGTGACTTCAGATGTATGAGATATTGGTTCAGATCTGCAGGGGGTACCTGCCGCGCCCTCGGCCTGATGTCCAAGTCAACTTGTGTTCTCAAACTTTTGTCCTCACACTCCTGGCCGAGAAGACCGCAAGTTTGGCAATTCCGGACCCACAATGCAGCACTCTGCCTGCACTCTAGAAAAAATATCTTGCCTAATGAGCTGCCCAGGCACCTCAAATGTGGATAAACCTACACGGCACTCGACTGTACCCAAATTATATAGTCTAACCTGAGCTCTAATGCACTCTCTGACACAACCTGAGCCTGAACCTCCAGATCAACATCCAGGCAGCTGACCACACACTGAGCACATCAGACCCGCCATGGCCTTAGGTGGTCATCTCTTCCCAACAGCGGTTTTTCGGGCTTCAGAACCTAGGCCTTATCTCCAACCTCAGAGCATGGTTGAAAATGATGCAGAAATCAGAACACTTTTCCCATGGTTAGAGACATTGTGATTGGCAAGTTGTCCAAAGTCCAGTGTAGTTGAAACCAGTGTGGCCCATGAGGCCCCGCCCATGCTCGCAAAACCACATTGGTCACAAACACACATTGTGACCCTCAGCCTGAGCCCAGTCCTCAAGTACGGCCTCTCAGTGGCTGGATGAAGAGACAGCATATTGGGCGTGCCATGCCCCTAGGCCCCAATTTTTAAACATAGTTTGGGTTGTCCCTTCACTCTTCCCCAGCGCTCTGTTTTGGAATTCCTCTTATGTTCGGACACCTGAGGTAATAAACCTGAAAGGAGACCTCCCATTCCACAGATTGACGAAAAACAATTGGGACTGGGCCAAATCCACAGAGAGGAAGCTTCGTCCATGGGCCATGAGGCCTCCCCAAATTCCACGGCCATCATTGATACAAAATCCAAAGACAAAAGCCTGAGCAAGTACCTCAGACTCGCTCTTTCTTCATATCCTGAAGAGTTCTTCTCATGGTTTGTAGATTACGCCTGCCATACCTACGTCCCCAAACCTAAGCTGAGTTTCTCTTTTCAATCTTCTGTCCTCAAAGTCCTGGGCCACACACCCTCCAGGCTGGGGCGCCAGGAGCCACACATTAGGACTGTGCCTACCCAATCCATGGGAATTCTGCCCATTCCATTGTCCCAAATCGTACAAATTAGGAGAACCCTCCAAAGTCCCCGAGGCCCTCCCAATAGTGTATGTCTCCGGGGACAAACAGGGCGGTCTGACACCAGGTGATCATCTACCTCCACTCATTCCATAGATGGAGAACCCCAGAGAAGAAGATTGAACCAGACAGGACCCTAGGCCATAATCGGGTCCATTGCTTTGGTTTACTGGCATGTGTCCTCAAAAGCCTGGATTCCAATACCAGCATAAGGGGTTTCCTGAGGCACCCATCAGAAAAAATCTCGTCTCCACAAGGAAACTTTTGCATGGGAGCTATGTCAAAAGCTTAGGAGAATACTTCAGGGTCCCGGTGCCACCGCCCTAATCCAAGGCCCTCATGGACACAAACCACATTAGGCCCCATCCTCAGGAAAATCCATTTCAACTCAGCCACCTCGGTTGCTCCCACAGAGCCACTGATCTCAACGCTATTGTTGCTAGGAGACAATTGTAATGCGAGGCGGGCTTCCCTGGCATCCATCCTCCAACGGTGCTCTGGAGTCATTCCATATGGGATGTCCTGGAGCTGCCCAACAGGTCTCAATTGTCCCACAGAAGGAATCCTTGAAGAGGGCATCCATAAACTCCCAACGTGGGAAAACCTCCATGGCCTTGAGATTCCTCTCCGTTCATGAAGGGGCAGGCATGCACAGAAACTCCAACCTGAGCCAACGTCTGATCCTCGCCTTGGCTTCAGATGCTTGAGATATTGGATCCGATCTGCAGGGGGTACATGCCGTGCCCTCGGCCTGAAGCCCAATCTAGCTTGTGTTCTCAGACTTCTGTCCTCACACTCCTGGCCCAGAAGCTCTCAAGTTTGGCAATTCCGGACCCACAATGCAGCACTCTGCCTGCTCTCTAGAAAATACATCTTGCCTAATGAGCTGCCCAGGAACCTAAAAGGGGGATAAACCTACACGGCACTCGACTGTACCCAAATTATATAGTCTAACCTGGTCACTAATGCACTGTCTGACACACCCTGAGCTAGAACCTCCTGACCAAAACCCAGGCAGATGAATGCACACTGAGCGTATGAGACCCACCATGGCCTTAGGTCGTCATCTCTTCCCAACTGCGATTTTTCAGGCTTCAGAACCTAGACCTTATCTCCAACCACCGCCCAGGGTTGAAAATGATGCAGAAATCAGAACACCTTCCCCATGGCAAGAGACCTTGTGATTGGCATGTTGTCCAAATCCAGTGTAGTTGAAACCAGTGTGGCCCATAAGGCCCCGCCCATGCTCGCAGGCCATATTGGTCACAAACTCACATTGTGACCCTCAGCATGAGCCCAGTCCTCATGTCAGGCCTCTCAGTGACTGGATGAAGAGACAGCATATTGGGCCTGCCATGCCCCTAGTCCCCAATTTTTAACCATAGTTTGGGTTGTCCCTTCACTCTTTCCCAAGCCTCT
>NW_028134545.1:0-77894 GCF_964662115.1 Mustela nivalis | reverse complement strand
GAGAAAATAAATTTTTTCGTCATTTAGAAATATTATGTTGTGTTTAAATGGGATTTTCATAATGATACACAGAAAGAGTATCACTATAATAGGTTGTCAGCATGGTAAAACTCAGGCTCTGTAACTTACAACTGTACTCAGCACGTGAGTAGTGAATTCACATTCACAAGATTCTGCAGCAAGAATAGGCAGGAAGCTTGTCTCAGCAAAACGATGCCACCCTCTGGTAGGTGGAGAGACACCTTCCTGGGTCCCCATGATACGGGAGTGCTAAAGTGAAGGGTAATTATTTTCCGGCACTGTAAGGAGGGAGGAAAGGTGAAGGAGTCAGAAAAATATTCACAGTGTCAGCTGATATAGTATTAAGGAAGTAGTTTAATACCCTTTCCCCCCTAAAAAATATGGAATAAGGAAAATGAAATCATAATTTCTGTAGTGTGAGAGCCCCTCAAATGCCAGGAGAGATTCTAAGGGCCCCTCTATAAGGTTGGTGGGTCATCCTCTTCCCCCACCCTCTGCCAATGTTAATGCTTACCCGGAATGGGGAGAGTCACATGACCTCAGTTCTTCTCAGAGCTCTTCTGAGGATAAAATGAATGGGACTTGGCTCTGAAAGGTCAAAGGTACTTTGCAAATGTAAGATCTCATCAGGTCTTATGTCTTTGCATTTTTCTCTACTAGAAGGGGTATGGTGGAAAAAAAGTGAAGGAGTAGCCTTGGTCAGCATTTACACAGCATTTACATTTGCAAGAAATATAATAACTAAATTACATGTTATTTTAGAAGGTGATAATTCCTGTAGAGAAAAATAAGGCAAGGCTAGAAGAATAGGGAGTTTGCAATTTTATGTCAAGTTTTAGCTCCAGTGCACTTCCTTAGAAATCATCTCTCTTGGATTTCTCTCCTCATTTGGAAATGATCGATTACGTACATGATCTACCTCTCATGGTAGGTTTATATAATTCTTGAAGGCAGGAAATAGTGTGTATTGTAAATATTGATATAAAGAAACCTCACGGACGTTGACTCATAATGCTAGAAGGAGAGGCTGTTAGGAGGAGCCTTCCTCCTCAGTGTCGGTTACAGGAAGAACCATCAATCACAGACCCGTTAACTGAGGAATGGCCTCAGGAAAGGTTGATCAATTACAGATTCCAACAGGGAGAGATGGACATTGCTTCTCTTATAAGAAATCAACTACCCCTGCTACTCAGCCAAGGAAAGGGTCATCCCCCTGAACTCTTGCCTCTCTCCAATGGACTTCTGTTCAAAACGACCCCTCCCAATGGCCTCCTTCTTCTCAAAATCATGTTTCTCTCTTTTGTTTGTTGGCCTCTCCTGTGCTTTTGTTGTAGCCTGTTCGTCCTGGATAGAAAATCTCTGCTATTCCCAAGTAAGCCCATTGTTTGCTGGTAAAATACCTGGCAGTTCTATTTTTACAGTTAACAGTATCTCTATTTGTGTCTCTGTGTGTGTGTAAGTTTCAGTCTCTAGAGCACCTTCCACAATGAAAAATGACTCCCTGACTGACTGTGAGGGTGGTCCCCCACCTGCCCCTCCCTGGTACTCCCTTTATCAAAGGAATGTCTCTCTGACCTTGTTCCTTTCCTTTTTCTTGCCTGGACATTTTGAGACTCATAAAAATGCTTGTGCATCAGAGGCTAAGAATAATTGCCACAGTTTCCCAGCCGCTGAGAGCTGGCAAAGGTCATGCCAACCTGCAGACTGTGCCAATTGCTTCTCCGGGCAATGCACCTGCCCTACTTCTTTTTCCCCTAAGGTTTCTCTTGTGTTGAAGATTAAAGGGAGAAACTTGATGAAGTGCCTGACCTCAGGAGAGCAGACTGGTGGTTACAATGGGCCCTGTCTTTCCCTAGGTTCCCATTACCTCCAGGCAAGGTGTGGAGAGAACCCTGTGTTTACAAAATGGCCATCTCCCAGGTCACAGCTAGTGAAAGGGGAAGGGTGTATGATGCACATTATTCTGACAGAGGAAACCGGATTCTGGAAGACGGTTCTAGGTCTGACTCACTGGCAAGTCAGAACTACCACTGAGGCTCCCTTTAGCCATTGTTGGTGTTGGCCCAACAGGGCAAATGCTTTCAGCAATGGGGATGAAAGAGAATATGCAAGGAATCACAGTATCAGCAATGACCTCTCCTTGGGGACACAGGTCAGCCATTGATCAGCTACAACAGTGTCACTATCAGAGTGTCGTGGGGGAGGGGAGGAACCTAAAATTGGAGGATATCTCCCCACCTACCTGTGCTTATGTGGGGGATGGGCACAAGAATTTATGGAAAGGGCAAGAGGAAGAAGAGATAATCATGAAATTACAATTGGTCCAGCTTCTTGTCTTCAGCTGGGATATAAGAAAACATTTGAGGAGGTGGAAACAGAGAGATGGACAGACTTACCCAGGATCACACAGCTAGTCCAGGGATGATGGTGGGGATGGGGATGGGGGTGGGAATGAAGACCCAGGAGTCCCACTGCCCCACACAGAACTGTTTTTCATACCCTCAGTCTGAGATTACAATCAGTGGAAGAGCAGGTCAGGAGCAAAAAAAGAACAGAGGTGGAAAAATACTGTTCAGGAAAAGGTGAAGTCGGTTTCGGGTGAGAATGATCAGGTTTAGCTAGTCCACACCCATCCCAGTGCTGCCAAATCAGGTTTTTTTCCACCTGTCATGTGAATTGTGGTTTGGTTTAGCATTGACCTTGCTGCTCAGGTTCTTCTAGCAATAGCAAGTGTTCTCTCTGTTGCCCAACACCACATTTTTGCCATGGCCTCTTTTCATTAATTAGCAAAAACACCTGGCATCATTGCTTGTCATGATAATTATAAAATAATTCCTTTTTGTGTACTGTTTGTTCTGATAGACTCTGAACTCCTTGTGGACCCTTGAATACACCAGTGGGGATCTCACTTCAGGACGTTTGCGCTTGCTATCCCCCCCCATATTAGAATGCTTCCTCCAGATAGCACTGTAACTTGCTCCCTTGATTCCTTTAAACCTTTGCTCAAATATCACCCAATGAGGCCTCCAATCACTCTATTTAAAATTGCAAACAACCTCCCTAAAACCCCTCCCCTTTATTTTAGAGAGAGAATGTGAGCATGTGGGCATGGGGGAGAGGCAAGAGGAGAGGGAGAGAATCTTAAGCAGGCTCCCTGCTGAGCAGCACAGAGCTTGACACAGGGCTCAATCTCATGACCCTGAGATCATGACCTGAGCCAAAATCAAGAGTGGACTGAGCCACCCAGGTAGCCCACTAACATCCTTTTCTGCTGTAATTTTCTGCATTGCCCTTATCCCATCTGACATACTGTTAGGAGTTAATTGGACACTTAGTCAGGGCTGGGGTCCCCAGCAAGAAAGCAAAAAAGCCAGGACAGCTAAGATGAAACAGCCTAGCATCTTGTTTTACAGCTCAGATGAGACCACAAGAGCAACCTGTCTAGCAGTCTGCAGAAGTGACTTTTGCAAAACATCCTGAAACACAACAAATTAACCATAAATCATGGGTCACTATCACAAGTTGAGGCAGTTCATCTCCAGATGAACGCTAACCTGTCAGGTGGACAGGATTATGATCAAAGCCCTGTTTGGCACACCTTAGTAGCCAGTCCACAGGGGGCCCATATTCAGGATGCTTAAAATAGTTCCTTGAAAGAGCTTATAAACTTCCTAGATTCGAATGCCAAAACAGCAACCCTTTCACACCCCAGCCCCCTTTCTAGGAGTTTTATACTCTTCCTCAATAAACTCTGCTTTGTTGCCCACTACTCTTCATCAGGTCTACCTCTTCATTCTTCGATGCAGTGTGACCAAGAGCTGCAGGAACTAAGGGGACGAAAGTCCTATAACTATTCGGTTTGTTTTCCTTTTGTATTTTATTTTGTCACCTCACAACTATGTGAGTTCATAAGGGCAGGGTTCTCTGCTGTGTCCTCAGGGGCTAAAACAGCCCTGGCATTTAATAAGTACCCAGTAAATCTTTGTGGAATCAATGATGGGTAAAAGAATGCCTTCCTCCAGGCGGGACACATTTATCACAGTTCCTAGCACTTAACACAGGCTCTGCCTATGGAATAAAAGAAGACAAACTTTGTTTCTTCCAAGGGTCCCATTTAAAACTACCCTGGTCATTTGCTATTACCACTTGCGCCTTCATGACTTCATAATTGCTTTTGTGAAGGGACTGTTTCACCAATGTTATCTCCCATGTTCAGGGCCCTCAAATAAGTTTTGCAACATTGTGGAGGTTCTCTCTGAATCCCCAAAGAGACTAAGTTTGCTGGTTGTTAGCTCCCATGGCATCCTCTCGACTTCCTTTTGGAATACACAAACCACTTAATAATGTCTGTTTTTTCCCAACAGACCATGGGCAGGGTGCGTGTGAGCCTTGCTTGCTGATGTTCCCAGCACTTCCAGTGCCCTGCCTGACAAAAAGTAGACAGTAGATGAGTATATGTTGATTGAGGGGACAAGGCATTGTTAGCAGTGTCAGCAAGAGAGTCAATATTTTCCTTGACGTCAAGAACCCTTGTGAGTAATGCTTTAGGGAAATTGCCTCCCCTCACGTGTCTCAGTGCACACATCTTTAGGGAAACCCTTTCATCTGAAGATTCAACATTTACAAAATTACGTACCTCCTGGGGTTCTAGGGTGGAACATAGGAATTCTGCTGTTTATTCAGTGCAGGAAAATTACAAAATACTACCAGCCTTCTTATTTAAAGATTGCTTCTCTTAAGCCTTTCAACTTGCAGGAAAGAGGAAGAAAGGGTGGGTCACCAAAAAGCCTCCTTGAGCTAACCAAATAACAATAACAATGACAACAGCAGCAATAATAATAATAATAGTTACAAACTTCATTTATATTAATGTATGAGATCTGATTAAATGCACTGAGTATACAGAGCCTAGGATACTCAAATATTTTTGTTAGTGTTTTATTGATTCCCATGATTTATGATTTTAGGTATTTGGTCTCTTCCTCTCTCTCTCTCTCTATTTTTAAATTCAGTCTCTTTCTTTATTTGGTTTCTTATTATAAAATTAATGTATCTTTGTTGTAATAAAATTAAAGAATACATAAATATATAAATTAAAACGGGTTCCTCTTTCTCCACATCCTCTCCAACACATGTTGTTTACTGTCTTGTTAATTTTCTCCATTCTAACTGGTGTAAGGTGGTATCTCAATGTGGTTTTGATTTCAATCTCCCTGACAGCTAGTGATGATGAACATTTTTTCATGTGTCTATTTGCCATTTGTATGTCTTCATTGGAGAAGTGTCTGTTCACGTCTTCTGCCCATTTTTGGACATGATTATCTGTTTTGTGTGTGTTGAGTTTGAGAAGTTCTTTATAGATCCTGGATATCAGCCCTTTGTCTGTATTGTCAATTGCGAATATCTTCTCCCATTCCGAGGGTTGCCTCTTTGTTTTGTTGACTGTTTTCCTTTGCTGCGCAGAAGCTTTTGATCTTGATGAAGTACCCAATATTCATTTTTGCTTTTGTTTCCTTTGCTTTTGGAAACATATCCTGAAAGAAGTTGCTGTGGCTGATGTCGAAGAGGTTACTGCCTGTGTTCTCCTCTAGGTTTCTGATGGATTCCTGTCTCACGTTGAAGTCTTTTATTCATTTCTAGTTTATCTTTGTGTACGGTGTAAGAGAATGGTCGAGTTTCATTCTTCTACATATAGCTATCCAATTTTCCCAACACCATATATTGAAGAGACTGTCTTTCTTCCACTGCACATTTTTTCCTGCTTTGTTGAAGATTATTTGACCATAGAGTTGAGGGTCCATATCTGGGCTCTCTACTCTATTCCACTGTCCTATGTGTCTGTTTTTGTGCCAGTACCATGCTGTCTTGGTGATCACAGCTTTGTAGTAAAGCTTGAAATCAGGCAATGTGGTGCCCCCAGTTTTGTTTTTCTTTTTCAACATTTCCTTAGCAATTTGAGGTCTCTTCTGATTCCATACAAATTTTAGGATTGTTTGTTTCAACTCTTTGAAAAATGCTAGTGGAATTTTCAGAATGGCATTGAACACTAGCCCTCAGGGAGATTCAAATTAAAACCACATTGAGATATCACCTCACACCAGTTAGAATGGCCAAAATTAATAAGATAGGAAACAACATGTGTTGGAGGGGATGTGGAGAGAGGGGAACCCTCTTCCACTGTTGGTGGGAATGCAAGTTGGTGCAGCCTCTTTGGAGAACAGTGTGGAGATTCCTCAAGAAATGAAAAATAGAACTTCCCTATGATCCTGCAATTGCACTCCAGGGTATTTACCCCAAATATATAGATGTCATGAAAAGAAGGGCCATCTGTACCCCAATGTTTATAGCAGCAATGGCCATGGTCACCAAACTATGGAAAGAACCAAGATGCCCTTCAACGGACAAATGGATAAGGAAAATGTGGTCCATATACACTATGGAGTGTTATGCCTCCATCAGAAAGGATGAATACCCAACTTTTGTAGCAACATGGACGGGACTGGAAGAGATTATGCTGAGTGAAATAAGTCAAGCAGAGAAAGTCAATTATCATATGGTTTCACTTATTTGTGGAGCGTAACAAAAAGCTTGGAGGACATGGGGAGTTAGGAGAAGGGAGTTGGGGTAAATTGGAAGGGGAGGTGAATCATGAGAGAGTAGACTCTGAAAAACAATCTGAGGGGTTTGAAGTGGTGGGGGGGTGGGAGGTTGGGGTAACAGGTGGTGGGTATTATAGAGGGCACGGATTGCATGGAGCACTAGGTGTGGTGAAAAACTAATGAATACTGTTATGCTGAAAATAAATAAATTAATTAAAACAACAACAACAATAAAAAAATATATATTACTGTCTTAAAATAATGTCATATGTATACTAGAATCTGTATATATTATATGTAATAATATATAATACAATATAATATAATGATTTTAAAAAAAAGAAAGTATAGATTGCTCCAGGTAGTATAGACATTTTAACAATGTTTATTCTTCCGATCCATGAGCATGGAATGGTCATCCATCTTTTTGTGTCTTCTTCAATTTCTTTCATGAATGTTCTGTAGTTCCTTGAGTAGAGTTCCTTTACTTCTTTGGTTAGGTTTATTCCCAGGTATCTTATGGTTCTTGGTGCTATAGTAAATGCAATCGATTCTCTAATTTCCCTTTCTGTATTTCATTGTCATTGTATAAGAAAGCAACTGATTTCTGTACGTTGACCTTGTATCCTGTCACATTACTGAATTGCTGTATGAGTTCTAGTAGCTTTTGGGTGGAGTCTTTTGGGGTTTCCATATAAAGTGTCATGTCATCTGCGAAGAGAAAGAGTTTGACTTCTTCATTGCCAGTTTGAATACCTTTTATTTCTCTTTGTTTTCTGATTGCTGTTGCTAGGACTTCTAATACTATGTTGAACAAGAGTGGTGAGAGTGGGCATCCTTGTTGTGTTCCTGATCTCAACGGGAAGGCTGTCAGCTTTTTCTCATTGTGGTGAAAGGGGAACCCTCTTACACTGTTGGTGGGAAATACAAGTTGGTGCAGTCACTTTGGAAAACAATGTGGAGATTCCTTAAGAAATTAAAAATAGAGCTTCCCTATGACCCTGAAATTGCACTATTGGGTATTTACCCCAAAGATACAGATGGAGTGAAAAGAAGAGCCATCTGTACCACCAATGTAGCAGCAATGGCCACAGTTGCCAAACTGTGGAAAGAACCAAGATGCCCTTCAACAGATGAATGGATAAGGAAGATGTGGGCCATATACACTATGGAGTATTATGCCTCCATCAGAAAGGACGAATACCCAACTTTTGTAGCAACATGGATGGGACTGGAAGAGATTATGCTGAGTGAAATAAGTCAAGCAGAGAGTCAATTATCATATGGTTTGGCTTATTTGTGCAGCATGAGAAATAACATGGAGGACATGGGGAGATGGAGAGAAGGGAGTTGGGAGAAATTGGAGGGGGAGATGAACCATGGGAGACTATGGACTCTGAGAAACAATCTGAGGGTTTTGAAGGGGTGGAGCATGGGAGGTTGGGTGAACTTGGTGGTGGCTATTATGGAGGGCACATATTGCATGGAGCACTGGGTGTTGTGCACAAACCATGTATTCTGGAACACTGAAAAGAAATTAAAAAAATAAATGCAAATTAAAAAAAAGAAAACTGAAATAATGTTATTATCTATGTTAATAACTAGGAAAACATTGATGTAATAATTGATTTTTCTGATGTAAAAATGATTCAAGAGGCAGAAAAAAATTAAAAAAACAAAATAATCTAAAAAAAAAAAATAAAGTAAAACGGGAGGTGGCTCCCTTTCCCTCTGCTCTCAATCTCATCCCCCAGAGATAACCATGGTTATTTTTGTATCAATCTTTTGGTATTCATCAAATACTTATTAACTTATTTTTAAACAAAAACTAGATCCTTTTTGTATCATTTTCTGCAATTTGTTATCTTTACTTTACATTGTGGATATCCTTATAACTCCTTAATTACAGGTATGTTTTCTTCTTATTAAAAGACCATCGCGTTTCACTGTGTGGAGATATTCTTCTTTATCCCTTCATTCCCCCAATTCCTTCCAAGAACAAACAGCATTGGAACAAACATCTTTGAGCGAGTAGTTACGTACTTATGCTCAGCAGTATGATAGGTGTTTAGGTATGTGCTTTGGTGAGTGCTGTGAAGTGTGTAAACCTGGTGATTCACAGACCTGTACCCCTGGGGATAAAAATATATGTTTATAAAAAATAAAAAATTAAAAAAATAAAAATTTATAAAAAAAAAAAAAAAGAAAGAGAATGGCTGGTGGATTTGTACTGTGCCAGTTAGAGAAGGAAGCCCCCATTCCCTTGTTTCACCTGGGGCCACAAGAGACATTTTGAATGAAGTGAATGAAGAGGAAGCCATATCCCTGTAAGCTCCGAAGACTGGTGCCAGGCACCATGGGTTTGGAGAGAGGGAGACAATGACAGCTTACATATCTTGCTGCTTGCCTGCTGGTTCACCAGGTTGCCCTGGGACCCTGCCCCATCACTCCTCCCAGGTCTTCTCCAGAGCTTCTCCAACACCTGGGAGAGGTGCAATGTTTTATTTCATGATAAAGGATGCCAGCTTCCCTTCTATCCTTCTCTACCCCAAGTTTATAAAAATATTCTCTCCTATTTTTGTAAAAAGAAAATAAGTAATTTTGATTCTTAAATAATTTGTTTTATTGATGCAATATGCTAATTGTCTAGATATTATGTATTGGTTTCTTTATCCATTAATTCGATACTTCGTTTTCATATATTCCATATGTACTTGAGTTTGTTTTTAGGAATTACCACCCACTCCCCCCAGATATATTTTAACCCTATAGTGTATTTAATTTAATTTCTTTAATTTTGAAGGTTTAGAATGTATTTTGCTATCTGTTATGGTAAGATAGCTTAGTCTTTTTCAGAATTTGTTTGCTTTTGTTATGCAACTAACATTCCAGATAAACTTTAAGATCAACTTGTCAATGCTTTATCAATGTTTCAGTTACCCTTTGTCATAATAACTCATTGGCTAGAGACAATAAGCTTGTGTTATTGCTTGTGAGTCTATGGGTTAGTTAGCTATTGTTTCTGATTTTAGCTGGGGAGCCTCATGTATCTGTGGTCAACTCTTGGTTGGGTCATAGCTTGGCTAATGGTCCAACATGTTTGGGGTTTGGCTGGCTATCGGTAGTCCCTTGGCTGGGACCACTGGACTAGCCTACAAATGATGCCTCATCCTCCAACAGGCTAGCACAAGCCTGTGCACACAGCAGTGGCAGGATCTAAGAGTCAGAGCAGACCTGTGCAGGGTCTGTTAAGGCTAAGCCTCAGCACTTAGAATGCCATCTCTTCAGCTGTGTCCTGCTGAATAAAGTCCTAAAACAGGCAAATATTTAAAGGGTGGGGAAATTGACGCACTTTCTCAAAGGGCGGAGCTTCAATCACATTGCAAGGGGCATGCAAAATAGTGGTCCTTGATTGGGGTCATCAATACAATCCTCATGAACAATCAAACAGCATAAGAAGAAAGCTCATTGGATTGGACCTGTATTAAAATAATAGATTTAATTCTATGAGAACTGACGTTCTTACATTATTGATGAGTCTTCCATTCTGACAACATGGCAATCTTTTCCCACTTAATCATATCTTCTGTTTTCTTTTTTTCGTTTGTTTTGTTTTTGTTTTGTACAGATGCACCTACTTATTTGAAAGAGAGAGAGAGAACATGAGCGGGAGGGACAGAGAGAGAGGAAAAGAGAATCCCAAGCAGACTCTGTGCTGAACACAGAGCCCAATGTGGGTTTCATCTCATGACCTGAGTTGAAAACATTCAACTGACCATACCACCCAGGAACCCCTTGACTTCTGTTTTTATAATTTTATAAAATCGTGTCCTTCTATAGATTTTATAATTTTCTTTATATAGGGTGATACTTATCTTATTAAGTTGGTTTTTAAGTAGTAATCATAGTTTGTGTTATTGGTATGAATCAAATCTCTCATTCATTGTATTGTCTAATCCAATGTGGTTCAATAGAAATATAACATGAATCACAAATACAGTTAAAATTTTCTTGCAGTTACATTAAATATTAATAGATGAAATTAATTTTTCATAGCATATTTTATTTGACACAATGTATCTAAAATACTATCATTTCAACATATAGCTTATAAAAGTTATTAGTAAGATATTTTACTTTATTTTTCTATATTAAATCCTTAAAATCCAGAGTTTATGTTAGAATACATCCTAATTCTGATTAGCTTACGACCCAGACCTTAATAGTCACATATGGCTGCTGCTACCATAACAAACAGCTTGGCTTTAGTCAATTAGAGCTATTAATTTTTTAAAATGTTTTTCTTGAAGATAGATTCCACACAGAAATCTCTTACTAGATTGTAATGATTTTTCATTTTGTTTTCTGATTTTCTCCATTTAAAAAAAAATTAAAATTTTAAATGGCAATATATAATACATAAATTGTAAATCTTTCCACTTCCATTTGAATTTTTAACACTTTATTTTATGTAAAAAAAAAATCTGTTGCCTTGGTTGTAACTTCTAGAAACATGTTAGATAAACACATGAAGGACACCTGTTTTGCTCCAGACATTGTTATCAATGGACATGATTTTAGTATGTCACCATTAAGTATGGTGTCTGTTGCTGATTTCTGAAATACAACCTCCCTTAACAACATACAGAAGTCTATTCCTCATGTTCAAACTTGTTCTTTTTTGTTGTCTATATTTTGAAGTAAAGAATAAGTGTTACATTTTATGAAATGTTTCTTTTGGGTATATATCACTATGGCCATATGAATTTTTCTTTTAGTATATAGTAAAAATAAATCACATTAACAGACATTCTAATGTTGGATTGCGCTTGCCTTCCTGGAAGAAATCCCAGGGGTTTTTGTTTGTTTGTTTGTTTGTTTTTTTTCACACCAATAGAACTGACTGACTTTGCTAACTTTTTATTCCAAAATTTTGCAATTGAATAAATGAGATTTTTGTTTGCTTTTATTTTGGTGTGTGTGTGTGTATATATATATGCTCTCTGAGTCTGGTTTTGGTATCAGTGTTGTTGTATCTATTGTGTATTTGGTGATTAAATATGACAGGAACTATCTATTTTTTGCAGGTTCCAAAGAATATCTGCATAAAAATCTATCCTATTCTGATGGCTTTGATGGAAGTGGGGTTTGATTGCTTTTCAACTTTTATGGTGCACTTAGCTTTGTATTTCTTCTGTACTAATTTAGTAATTTATCTTTTCCTGAGAAATAAAGGGTGATGGTTAGATTTTTAAATGTAAGATGGAGAGGAGAAGGGAGCTGGGGGAAATTGAAGGGGAAGATGATCCATGAGAGACTGTGGACTCTGAAAAACAATATGAGGATTTTGGGAGTGGGGTGGGAGGTTGGGTGGGCCTGGTGGTGGGTATTATGGAGGGCACATATTACATGGAGCACTGGGTGTGATGCATAAACAATGAATTCTGGAACACTGAAAAGAAATTAAAAAATAAATGAAAATTAAAAAAAAAATACATAGATTGATAAACCATTGGCCACACTAATCCAAAAGAAAAGAGAGAAAGCCCAAATTCATAAAATTATGAATGAAAAGGGAGAGATCACAACTAACACCAAGGAAGTAGAAACAATAATCAGAAGTTATTATCAACAGTTATATGCCAATAAGCTTAGCAACCTAGATGAAATGGATGCATTCCTGGAAAACTATAAACTACCAAAATTGAACCAGGAAGAAATCGACAACCTGAATAGACCGATATCTAATAACGAGATTGAAGCAGTGATCAAAAACCTCCCCAAAAACAGCCCAGGACCTGACGGATTCCCTGGGCAATTCTACCAAACTTTCAAAGAAGAAATAACACCTATTCTCCTGAATCTGTTTCAAATAATTGAAGCAGAAGGAAAACTTCCTGACTCTTTCTATGAAGCCAGCATTACCCTGATCCCCAAACCAGGCAAAGGTCCTACCAAAAAGGAGAATTTCAGACCAATATCACTGATGAATATGGATGCTAATTTTCTCAACAAGATCCTAGCAAACAGGATCCAACAGCACATTAAAAAGATTATCCACCATGATCAAGTGGGATTCATCCCTGGGCTACAAGGATGGTTCAACATTCACAAATCAATCAATGTGATACAACAAATTAATAAGAGAAGAGAGAAGAAACACATGGTCCTCTCAATTGATGCAGAAGAAGCATTTGACAAAATCCAGCATCTGTTCCTGATTAAAACGCTTCAAAGTATAGGGATAGAGGGAACATTCCTGAACCTCATCAAATCTATCTATGAAAGACCCACAGCAAATAGCATCCTCAATGGGAAAAAGCTTGCAGCCTTCCCGTTGAGATCAGGAACATGACAAAGATGCCCACTCTCATCACTCTTGTTCAACATAGTATTAGAAGTCCTAGCAACAGCAATCAGACAACAAAGGGAAATAAAAGGTATCCAAATTGGCAATGAAGAAGTCAAACTCTCTCTCTTTGCAGATGACATGATTCTTTATATGGAAAACCCAAAAGACTTCACCCCCAAATACTAGAACTCATACAGCAATTCAGCAACGTGGCAGGATACAAAGTCAATGTGCAGAAATCAGTGGCTTTCTTATACACTAACAATGAAAATACAGAAAGGGAAATTAGAGAATCGATTCCATTTATTATAGCACCAAGAACCATAAGATACCTGGGAATAAACCTAAAAAAAGAGGTAAAGGATCTGTACTTGAGGAACTACAGAACACTCATGAAAGAAACTGAAGAAGACACAAAAAGATGGAAGAAGATTCCATGCTCTTGGATTGGAAGAATAAACATTGTTAAAATGTCTATACTGCCTAGAGCAATCTATACTTTTAATGCCATTCCGATCAAAATTCCACCGGTATTCTTCAAAGAGCTGCAGCAAATAATCCTAAAATTTGTATGGAATCAGAAGAGACCCCGAATCGCTAAGGAAATGTTGAAAAACAAAAATAAAACTGGGGGCATCATGTTACCTGATTTCAAGCTTTATTACAAAGCTGTGATCACCAAGACAGCATGGTACTGGCTTAAAAACAGACACATAGACCAGTGGAACAGAGTAGAGAGCCCAGATATGGACCCTCAACTTTATGGTCAATTAATCTTTGACAAAACAGGAAAAAATATACAGTGGAAAAAAGACAGTCTCTTCAATAAATAGAGAGTATTCTATTATAATTTTTATTATGTAATATTCTAATCATCCAGAAAGACATAGAGAATATTCTGATGAACGTGTGTGCCAACCATCCAGGTTTGCTAGATATTAACATTTTACTATATTTGTCTAACATTAAAAAAAAAAAACTATAATGATATTCTTGAAACTTTTGTAAATCTATCTCTGATCTCATTTTTTATCCCTATTGATACACATGGCTCCAGGTCATACCAGTTTTTTGTGGATCTGATATATACGACTTATTCTTTCTCATAATTTACAGTGACCTCCACAGGCTGAATTTTTCTCATTCTTCAATCCTAATGGTATTCATTTGTTTTGTTGTCTGTCACTTGTACCCAATGGACTGACAATATGTTTCCTATTGTATGGATCATTTCAAAATACTAGCTCCTGGTTTAATTTATCAGGTCCACTAAAAAAATTTGTCTTATATATTGTTACTTTCTACTTTTTCTTCTCTCTTTCTCTTTTTTATTTCCTTCTGGCTTCTTTTGGTTGTGTGTGTAGCTTTTACTTGCAACACACCAAATTTATTTGTTTCCATATCTTTTAATGAGTGCATTTACAAGTCTAGTTTTTCCCCTTTTTGATTGTCAGTACTGTTCACAGGTTTTAATATATACTAATCAGTGTCAGTTATTTCTGAAAAGCTTGACATTTCAGGCTCAGTTCCATTTTGTCTCCGGAGTAACTGAACAGGCTCTTTCCATATGTTAGCATAGTTGGTATTCTTCTTGGCTAGACCTTTGTTAATTTCTTTGTGCCTTTACATTGTGGCAGAGAATAGTTGGGAATTAAAGTTTAGATCAAAATCATTTTCTGTGATCTTTATAGACATTTTCTTTCCTTTGACTTCAGGCATTTAGTATAGTAGATTAAAATGTGATGATAGTCTATTTCTTGTTCCCTTATAGATCACTTATTTTTGTTTTTTTTTTTTTTTATTTACAGAAACGTAGAGTATATTCATTGTATTCTTAAAACAAATTTTTTAAATTTATTTTTTATTTATTTTCAGCATAACAGTATTCATTATTTTTGCACCACACCCAGTGCTCCATGCAATCCGTGCCCTCTATAATACTCACCACCTGGTACCCCGACCTCCCACCCCCGCCCCTTCAAAACCCTCAGATTGCTAAAAATAAGTACACACTACCCCCAACATGGGGCTTGAACTCATGGCCTTGAGATGAAGAGTCACATGCTCTACCAACTACGTCAGTGGGGTGCCCCTGTTTGTCCTATTCTTGAGTCTAGAAGTATGTCTTATCTTCAATATTGGCATCAGGATCTTGGTGAGCTCTTTGGATCTGAAGACATTAGTTTTTTAAGCTCAAGGGAACTTCCTTCAATTATTTTTTAAATTTTATTATTCTCTTTGTATATTCTCCTTGTGCCTTTATTAAACAGAGAAGGATTTTTGAGGGCTTTTAACTTTTTTTTCATGATTCTTGTCTCCTTTGCTGACATTTTGCTCTATATCCTGGTAAGTGTAATAGTTATACAAATAATAGTCAATACAGGTGTGCAACAAAAATAACATATTAATATTTTATTTTAACTGAACTCAATCTTTTTTCCACTAATCTTTTTTTTTTTAAAGATTTTATTTATTTATTTGACAGATAGAGATCACAAGTAGGCAGAGAGGCAGGCATAGAGAGAGGAGGAAACAGTCTCCCTGCAGAGCAGAGAGTCCAATGCGGGGCTTGATCCCAGGACCCTGGGACCATGACTTGAGCCGAAGGCAGAGGCTTTAATTCACTGAGCCACCCAGGGGCCCCCAGCCACTAATCTTTATTCCACTTTTTCCACTAAAAGAAAGAAAAAAAAGAATCCTTTTCAACCCAAAACAATTTAGTTTTACTTTTTGAAATTTGTTAACCTTTTTTTTTAAATTTGTTACTGTTTACTATTCCTTAAAATTTTTTTTTATCCCTTTTTGAAAAAGTAATCTTGACACTCAATGTGGGGCTTTGAACTCACAACCCCAAGATCAAGAGCCAGATGCTCTACGGATTGCACCAGCCAGGTGCCCCAAGGGCACGCAGTTTTAAGCATGGCCTGTTCAGAATTCCAAATCAGTTCAAAATTCTCTCTCTTCTTTATTCCCCTTTTCTCCAGGGAGTGATATAAATTCTCAGAGGGTTTATGTATCATCCTGGCATTGGGAGTAGGACATTTAGTACAACTAATTCTCTCTGTTCTCCCTATCTTCTGAAGAGGGAGCTAGTCATTTCTGGTTCCTCTTGCCATATGCTCCTATGGGCTACTGTCCTTGCCATGGCTTCTCTCTTAAAATACACACTCTGTATTCTTTTTTGTAGGGCCCTAAGTCTCCTTTGGCTTTCCAACCCTCTCATCAGATTTTTATACTGAGGTGTCAGTGTTCTGTGAAAGTATTTTTGGTCCCTCTGTTTAGACAACATCCATCAACCATTGTTGGTATGTTTCTTGGCTGCCATGTTGGATGCAGAGACTCTAGTGGGCTTGCCACCACCCAAGAAAGTGAAGCACAGGTATCCTCACTTCCAGACTTCTACAAGATGAGATTGGGGCTTACATCACCTACTCACCACCTCTGGGTGCTGGGACACTGATGCTTTCTTAACAATATGTATAATCTATACAGCTATAATCTAATCAGGATACCCTCTGATTTTCTCCTCTCCCGCCTGCTGATAACGTCTTCTCTTTCCCTTTTAAGTAAGAAAATGACTATCATCGCGTGAATTTTAACTTCATGATACCAACTCTCTGCTTCGTGTTTTCCAGGAATGCTCTTTAAATGAAAAGATCAATTTAGGGAATATCAAGGAAAATCTCATTTTTCAAAAACATCTCCTTTGCAATTAAAAGCTTTGGTGTCAAGCCTATTTTAAAAAATGCATTAAAAATCTATTTAGAAATTTAATTGTTTTCTTTAGTCCAGGAAGCATCAGGCCTGCCCTTGAAGGGAAAGTACGTGACAAGTAATGAGGGCTTCCTAAATTATGGAGGTCACACAAGGATAAGGAGCAGAGGGTATTGGGTAATGCGAACTGATGGCAGTGGTGGAAAGCCAGTGCTTAATATCTCAACTATTAAGCCACTGAAGTTAACATATCCTCTTTGAAATACCAGTTAGATTTTCAATGTGTTTATGATTATTTTGTGCCCATTGTCACCCCTGCTTTATGCCACCACCATGACCCCCAAGATGGCTGGCAGAAGCTGCCAAAGTTTAGCTGCAAATTTGAGAGCTTTTGACAAATGTAGTCCTATCTACATGTATCACCTTCCTCTCTCTTTCTGCAGCCCTCATCAGTTGGTTCCATTTTCTGTGACCTCCCATCGCCTCTGGCACTGATCTGGGGGCAGAGAGCTGCTATATATGATTTCTTCTTGTGTGCTTTCTGCTGCTATATTTGTCTTGCTCTCTACAGTTCTGACCAGATGAGCTTGATCCTGTTCATTTACCTTTTCATCAATCAGAATATCTAAGCATCTGCAAATAACAGTGCCAGCCAAAGCCCTGCTCTACCTTTGTCTCACATATTACTACAGTCGGGTTGATCTTCATGACTTGAGCTCTTACTGATGCTTTTATGCAATGATTTAGGCAAGTTCCTGGAAGGGGAAGAGACTGTGACCAGGTTCTACAGAGTCGTGAGCCCCAGGCTGAACTTTCTGCTTTTATAGCCTGAGGAACAGGGAAGTGAAGGAGGCCCTGAGGACAGTTCTTAATAAAGCCAAGTTGTACTAATTATCTTCAGAGCTCTGTGAAATGCTCATCAAAAGCCTCTTCCATTGTATGAACCATCTGGGCTCTCATTATTGTTTGCAGGTGTTTGCAGCAAAGGAAGCTGGGAACCAGGCCTTCAGATGTAGAGAATCTTTCAGGAAGGAGTTTCCCATGAATCCTGCCTCCAGGGGAAGTGATGAAAGACAGGGGCAGAATATCAACAAAGAAATTCCAAATTTTAATGGACAGAAATATGAATAGATATTTAAAATTAAATTATGTGATGACATCAACAGGCATGTTGACATCAGAAGTAACATTAATATTGTGCTAGAGGAGAGCAAAATGGGACAAGGAGATGATGGGTTGGCAATTACAAAATGGATTTGTTAGAACTATCGTCCAAAAAAAGGGGGCCTTATCATCTATAAGAACATTTCCTTGTATGAGTAAGAATGCTACATTTTGCTAAAATGATTTTAAATTTTATTTTGGGGGAGTGAAGGTGTGCACTTGTGATGAGCACCGGGTGTTGTATGGAAGGGTTGAATCCCTATATTGTGTGCTTGAAACTAATATTACTTTATGTTAACTCAGCAGAATTTAATTAAAAACTTAAAAAACCCCTCGATTTTTAAGTGAGAAGTTACATGGAAAGTTCTCAGGATGGTGCCCAGCACATAGTAGGCACTCAGTGGCAATTTTCATGATTATCACAAGTATTATTAGTGGATTCTATATTTATGAAAGCACAGAAAGTTTTATGGCTGCCATAAAGTAATGAGTTGGTGTGAACTCTACAAGATCATTGAATGAAAGGTGGAATTTGGGAAGTGGTCTGGGAAACAGCCTGCTGATGGTGAAGAGCAAGGTATCCTGCTGAAGAATGGTTTTCTGTTCTCTCAACCTATTCCTTTTTCATTTGATCTTTTCTCCCATAACTTTATGATGTTGGCACTATAATTTCCAATTTACAGGAACTACAGTGAGATTATGAATATTCCCCATGGTCAAACAGCTAGAAAATAATGGAGTCAGGATTCAAATCCAGGCAGTCTGATACCAGAATCCATACTTATGACCAAAACTGGTAATGTCTTCGTTCTTGTAAACTCTTGAATGGTTAGAGATTCCTAAGTGAAAGGAAAGGCTAAAATAGAAATTATCTGCATTTAGCATTAAAGTACTTTGGGATATGAAAAAGCTCTAAAGTTCATGAGGATACCCATCCCCCACCAGGTAGCAGATTTGCAGCCCCAGGAGTCATATTTCCTACTTCAGAGTGAGGGAACATGGTGATCTCTGCCTATTAGGATTTCAGAATTACTATGGGCCAGTAACGGCCATATGCCTGACACTCTTCGCTTTTCTAATGGGTGTGTTTACTATGGTTGTCTTGCCTAGCTCACCAATGTAGGTTGGGTGTTTGCGGGACAGGCAGAAAGCTTGTTTTTTTTTTTTCTTTTAAATTCATAGTTCTTTAGACCAAGGGGAGCTGCATCTGGACCTGGTAGGGATCACAAGACCCAAACTCTAATCCAAATCATGTAGTTTTTTGAAGTTTGTGGAGGAGGTGGGGGATCTACTTGGCATATGATTGATGGGGTAGAATAGGAATGTTTATTAGACAATAGAGAAGACTGGATTACTGTTGAGAAAATATTCACTCTATTCCTTTTCCACTGTGAAGAGAATTTATTCCCCTGCTCTAGGATGCTGAGCTTGAACATGTGACTTTCTTTTGGCTGATGAACTTTAACCTTTTGAGGTTCCTCAAAAAGTTAAAAATAGAACTACCCTATGACCCAGCAATTACACTACTAGGTATTTACCCAAAGGATAAAAAATACTAATTCGAGGAGACACATGCACCCTTGATGTAAGCAAAAACTTGAAATATGCTTTGGTAACAGGGCTTTGGCCCCTTGCATTTCTGCCATTGTTAGAAGAAGAACATGTCCTGGGTAGCTTGCTGGTCCATGAATGATGAGAGACTCATGAAACAAATCAGGAACTGAGTTCTAGCTTGGCCAAGCTAGGAAAGTCCAGCCTGGATAAGCCAAATCCTGGTTGACCCATAGACTAGTGAGTGTGAGAATAAATGTTTATTGTCATGTAGCTCTGAATTTGTGGGTGTTTGTCACACCACAGTAGCTAAATAAAAATTCTATGGTCAAATACTTTTGAGATTTGTTGCATAATACATGCTTCATTTTAGAGACTTATAAAGTGTATTATCATACTGAGGTCTTAGTATGGTACTAAAGGTCTTATCCTTTAGTAAAGACAATTGTTTGGCTTCATATAACCCAGTTTTCCAGACATCTTTGAGCACTGAATCCTTTTTTCATGTGTTAAAAGTAAAAAAAAAAAAAAAAAAAAAAAAAGAAAAGAAGAAATGTTAGTTAGGGTTTGATCTAATTTTCTTTTATTTATTTATTTATTTATTTATTTATTTTTTTGACAGACATAGATCACAATTAGGCAGAGAAGCAGGCAGAGAGAGAGGGATACAGGCTCCCTGCTAAGCAGAGAGCCCAATGTGGGACTCGATCCCAGGACCATGACCTGAGCTGAAGGCAAGAGGCTTAACCCTCTGAGCTACCCAGGTGCCCCTAATTTTCTTTTCTTAAAAAGAGAAATTCCCCTGTATTGAGGAAAACCCCTAAAAGAGCATTTTGATTACGAAATTTAAGAATCTCTAATGTATGATGGAAATAGAAGTATTTATAAATCAAAATCACAGTGAGATACCATCTCACACCCATCAGAATGGCTAAAATTAACAAGTCAGAAAACAACAGATGTTGGTGAGAATGCAGAGAAAAGGCAACCCTCTTACTGTTGGTAGGAATGCAAACTGGTGCAGCCACTCTGGAAAACAGTATGGAGGTTCCTCAAAAAGTTAAAATTAGAGCTACCCTAGGGCCCAGAAATTACAATACTAGGTATTTACCCAAAGGATACAAACATAGTGATTCAAGGAGACACATGCACCCCAATGCTTATAGTAGCATTATCAAAAATAGCAAAATTATGGAAAGAGCTCAAATGTCCATCAACTGATGAATGGACAAAGAAGAGATAGCACACACACACACACACACACACACACACACAGGAATACTACTCAGGCATAAAAAGAATGAAATCTTGCCTTTTGCAACAATGTGGATGGAGCTAGAGTGTATTATGCTATGTGAAAAAAGTCAGAGAAAGACAGTCATCATAGGATTTCACTTGTATGTTGAATTTAGGAAACAAAACAGATGAACATAATGGGAAAAGAAAGAGAAGCAAACCACAAAACAGACTCTTAACTGTAGAGAACATACTGAGGGTTACTGGAGGGGATAGGTGGGGATAGGCTAAATGAGTGATGGGTAATATAGTGCCATCTGTAATAATAAATAAAATAAAATAAATAAAATCCTAAGATTTATCTATTATTTATTTATTTATTTTTAATTTAATTTAATTTTTTTTCAGTGGACCAAAATTCATTGTTTAAGTACCACATCCAGTGCTCCATGCAATATGTGACCTCCATAATACCCACCACCAGGCTCACCAAACCTTCCACCCCCCACCCCTCAAAAACCCTCATATTGTTTTTCAGAGTCCACAGTCTCTCATGGTTCATCTCCCCCTTCAATTTCTCCAAATTCACTTCTCCTCTCCATCTCCCAATATCCTCCGTGTGTTTCCTTATGCTCCACAACGAAGTGAAACTGTATAATTGACACTCTCTGCTTGACTTACTTCACTCTTCCAGTCCCATCCATATTGATACAAAAGTTGGGCATTCATTCTTCCTAATGGAGGCATAATACTCCATTGTATATATGGACCATATCTTCTTTATCCATTCGTCTGTTGAAGGGCATCTTGGCTCTTTCCACAGTTTGGCAACTGTGACCATTGTTGCTATAAACATTGGGGTACAGAGGGCCCTTCTTTTCACTCCATCTGTATCTTTGGGGTAAATACCCAGGAGTGCAATTGCAGGGTCATAGGGTAGCTCTATTTTTAATTTCTTGAGGAATCTCCACATTGTTTTTCAGAGTGGCTGCACCAACTTGCATTCCCACCAACAGTGTAAGAGGGTTCTCCTTTCCCCACATTCTCTCTAACACTTGTTGTTTACTTTCTTGTTAATTTTGGCCATTCTAACTGGTGTAAGGTGGTATCTCAATGTGGTTTTGATTTGAATCTCCCTGATGGCTAATAATGATGAACATTTTTTTCATGTGTCTGTTAGCCATCTGTACGTCTTCTTTGGAGAAGTGTCTGTTCATGTCTTCTGCCCATTTTTTGAGGTGATTATCTGTTTTGTGTGTGTTGAGTTTGAAGACTTCTTCATAGATTTAAAAAAAAATTAAAAAGATCTTATTCATCCCTGGGTTACAAAGATGGTTCAACATTCACAAATCAATCAATGTGATAGAACAAATCAATAAGAGAAGAGAGAAGAACCACATGATCTTCTCAATTGATGCAGAAAAAGCATTTGACAAAATCCATTATCTGTTCCTGATTAAAACGCTTCAAAGTATAGGGATAGAGGGAACATTCCTGAACCTCATAAAATTTATTTATGAAAGACCCACAGCAAATATCATCCTCAATGGGAAAAAGCTTGCAGCCTTCCCGTTGAGATCAGGAACATGACAAGGATGCCCACTCTCACCACTCTCGTTCAACATAGTATTAGAAGTCCTAGCAACAGCAATCAGACAACAAAGAGAAATAAAAGGTATCCAAATTGGCAATGAGGAAGTCAAACTTTCTCTCTTTGCAGATGACATGATTCTTTCTTTTTCTTTTTTTTTTTTAAGATCTTATTTACTTATTTGACAGAGAGAGAGAGAGAGAGAGAGATACAAGTAGGTAGAGAGGCAGGCAGAGAGACAGGGGGAAGCAGGCTCCCCGCTGAGCAGAGAGCCCGATGTGGGACTCGATCCCAGGACCCTGGGATCATAACCTGAGCCGAAGGCAGAGGCTTTAACCCACTGAGCCACCCAGGTGCCCCTGACATGATTTTTTATATGAAAAACCCAAAAGACTTCACCCCCAAACTACTAGAACTCATATAGCAATTCAATAATGTGGCAGGATTATAAAGTCAATGTACAGAAATCAGTGGCTTTCTTATACATTAACAATGGAAATACAGAAAGGGAAATTAGAGAATTGATTCCATTTACTATAGCACCAAGAACCATAAGATACCTGGGAATAAACCTAACCAAAGAGGTAAAGGATCTGTACTCGAGGAACTGCAGAACACTCAGGAAAGAAATTGAAGAAGACACAAAAAGATGGAAGACCATTCCATGCTCTTGGATCGAAAGAATAAACATTGTTAAAATGTCTATACTACCTAGAGCAATCTATACTTTTAATGCCACTCTGATAAAAATTACACTGGTATTTATTTATTTAAGATAGAGAGAGCACAAGTGGGGAAAGGGGCAGAGGGAAAGGGAGAAAGAGACTCTCCACTGAGCAGGGAGCGCAATGCAGGACTTGATCCCATGACCCTGAGATCATGGTCTGAGTTGAAGGCAAACGTTTAACGGACTGAGCCACCCAGGCACCCGCAGAGGGCATGTGTTGTGATGAGCTCTTGGTGTTGTATGTGAGTGATGAATCACTACATTGTACACCCAAAACTAATATTACACTATATAATGGCCAACTGGAATTTAAATAAGGACTCAGAGCTATAAAACAAATAAAATAAATGGAAGGTACTGAGATATTAAAAATTTGATTATGGTGTGTAACAATACATAAAGAATTTTGAGTCTTCTCAAAACCACCTGTTTCAAATATCATAGCTATAAGATGAGGGACAACTACCCAATCCATGCTGGATTTTCTGTGGCCAAAAAAAAAAAAAAAAAAAGTACTGTGTAAAGTCAACTGTGATTTTAAGGTAGTCTGTTAATACAGCATAGCCCAGAGGACTCACCTCTTCACCCAATGAGCCTTGGTGGATAAGTGCATGAGTGGAGGGTCATAAAAAAAAAAAAATAAAATGTCCTCTGGCAGTCAGGGCTTTGGTCTGGGCAGAGTCCCTTAGCAACCAGTATGCACAGGACAGACAAAATTTCTAGTCCACTCACCAAGTAACTAATGACCTTAGGATCTTCTTGCCCTTTTTCCTTATTGGTAAAAATGAGGAATTATCTCTCAATCCACAGGCTCTAGTGAGAAGAAATGAAGAGAGGGCTTTGAAATAGTTAAGGAGCCTCTCTGCAAGCATTAGATCTTATTAAGCTGACCTTCCTTCATGGTCTTTTCCTAAGTGGAGGGCAGATAGGAAAGAAATGGAATATGCCCAGATGAATGACAGCATGTGGACTCTGAGAAACAAACTGAGGGTGTTGGAGGGGAGAGTGGAGGGGAGTTGGGTGAGCCTGGTAATAGGTATTAAGCAGGGCGCGTATTGCATGGAGCACTGGGTGTGGTGCAGAAACAATGAATGTTGGAACACCGAAAAAATAAAATAAAATTAAAAAAAAAGGCACTTGTTGAACCTGTCCCTGGAAGCCCTTGGTCTTGTCCTTCCTTTCCAAGTGTAACCCCCAGTCCCACTGCTGTGCTAAACCATTAGAGATAGTGGCAAAAGAGTGATCAATGATACTGATATCTTTGTTTGAAAACTTGATGTTTTGTTCCCCATAGATTTTTTGCATTGATTTTGACTTTTTAATAATATTACATTAATGTATACCTTGTTTACTGTTTTTGGCAATACCTTAGATTTTGCACCTGAGGCGAGTTCCTCATTCACCTTACCTGAGTCCTGGACCTTCCTAGTATCTTCTGTGCTGCTGCTAAAATTTGAAGCATTGTCCCAGGCTGTCCTGCCACTATAGGTTTGCTCCCATTGGTTCACCATCCTGAAGAGTTTTGCCTATCATCCCTGTCCCCTACCTCTGTCCAAGCTGTCACCTCCTCTAGGAAGTCCTCCCTGATCTGTTCTGCCTATAAATAATCCTGACCTACACTGGATCCCCATGGCACCTTGTGTACACCACCTTGATTAAGAGTTAGTGCCCGTTACCTGTCAGATGGATAGTTATCTTACCTACCACATTGCACATTCCTGTGGATAGGCACCTTTTCTCTTTTGGAGAGGTTTGTTTCATTTTGTATCTCTCGCTATTTGTTTAGAATTCTTAGCACAGTATTGGATTAATGAACTGTGTGGTGTCATTTTCTTTTGGCTCTCCTAATTGTCAAAGAGAGCAATTATTTTGTTCCCTCCCACTTTTCTTATTTCCTTTTCTGAACTGAGACATGTTGGCATTCAGTGACTTAACAAAATGCTTATGAATTTGGGGTTTCAAAAATGTTATAGTGTCAAAGATTGCTGGCAGAGGTCATGACAACAAGAACTTGCCAATTTCTCCTCTGGGCACAGTACTAGGCTGTTGTTTTCCCTATAGTTTTACTTGTTTTGGAGAGAGAGTGAGAGGGAGAGACTGACAATTAAACATTCGACCTCTAGGGAGGGCAAATTTAGAACACACAATGTGTCTTGTTGAGGTCTTCCCCCCTTTGTCTTCCCAGATTTTGCAGATCAAAGACTTCTGTTTATAAAGCATCCTGCTTCCAGATCTGGCCACTGTGATGGGGTGGTAATGTGTACAATTTCTGACTGTAGAAGTTAAAGCAAAGACATCTCTCTCTCCTCAGGGCACTGTGCAGAACCAGGATTCAGGACTTTTTATCCCAATCTCAGTGGGTGTGTCACAGGGCTTTGGGAGCTGGGACTGGAACCAGGTGCCTTGTTAAAAATCCACGTGAGCAATAATTGCCTTTCCTTAGAGACCACTTTAGTCATCGATTGGAGACTTCAGAGCTTTTATATCAACTATTATTGTCTCTCCCTAAAGGAGTTTGCATTGGCGCCAGAAGCCCATAAGAACAGGCTGCTCTCCAGCCTCTGCTATCCCAGCCTGCGACTGAACAAAAACCAGGGTGAGGTGTGCATTTTAACCAGAGTTCCCAGATGGAGGAACCGGAGAGGTTGAGGGCAGGGAGAAGAGAGGGCTGGACAGTCCAGAACTTGCAAGGTAGATGAAGATGATATGGTGCAGGCACTGATGTTCAGGCAACGGTCACATTATTATTCCCTTGTTGAGTCACTGTTTTAGTGTCTGTGAGGGAAGTGTAGGGGCAGAGGGAAGGACACTGCAGCCCTAAGAGATTAAGTCACTTGCTCATCGTCATAGCTGAGCAGATATGGGAGGACAAGAACCACCCAGCAGACCTCCTGCTGCCCAGAGCAGTAGTCTTTCCCCTACACCCTTACGATGCTCCAAGCCATGGAAGACAAATGACCTTTTAGGAACACAGTGGGAAAAGGTGTGGCCAGTAAAGACGGAGTGGGATTCAGGGGAGAAAACGGATGTGGTTCTCTTGGCTCAAGCTCCATTCAGATCCCCGGATCCAATTTCTTTAATTTATAATTTCCCCCACTACATCAGCCCAACTAGCTGCCAAGATCTAATGCTTTAGAGATGATCAAATATCTTCTTTATCCCGCTGCCCTGCAACTCTGCCAAAGTACTGTCTGTCCATTAGCACAAAAGTCCCCATCAGCCTTCAGCTAGAAGTGGACTGCAGTGTGGATATCTGGGCGCGTCCTTTTGGGCTGTAGGAGTAGACGTGTGATGCACGTGAAATCTGGTAATGAGATACGTAGCACTTTTGTGTGCAGCATTGTTCCTAATGACGGTTCCGTTTACTGGCTGTGCAGTCTGGAGCGTGTGACGTCAGTTCCTTCTGTCTGTTTCCTCATCTGTAAGATGAGGATAATCAAAGTTTCTACCTTGTAGAATGGTTGTGGGGATTAGATGAGTTAATACAGAAATCACTTAGAATACTTTTTTTTTTTTAGAGATGTATTTATTTATTTTAGAGAGAAAAAGAGAAGGGGGAGGGGCCAAGGGAGAGGGAGAGAGAGAGACAGTCCCAAGAGGACTCCCCGCTGAGCACAAGCCCAGCCCAAGCTCCATCCCACTGCCCTCAGATCATGATCTGAGCCAAAATCAAGAGTCGGATGCTTAACTGACGGAGTCACCCAAGTGCCCCCACTTAGAACAGTTTCTGTCTGTGTGCTTCTATTGTTAAGGATAATAGCAGCTCTTATGAAATCTGCTTTTGGTAAACTAAAAGGCTCTAATGAAGATAGCAGCTTCCTATAAAGGAAGCACCTTGTTAGGCTGGGAATGGAAAGGGAAAGCCTAAGCACGTGGCCTACAATGTTTGTGAATGTTGGTTGGTTTTAATGATGTTTTTTGCTTTTAAACATTTTCAGAAAACAAAAACAATCACTTGAAGATTTGTATAGGGCCTTTCCCTTTGCAAGGTGCTTCACATCTTATTTGATAAGTTTATTTATTTTGTGAAGACATCTTAAACCCTTATAATGTGCTGAGTTCCAAGGGCACGCACACTTACCAGGGAAGACAGACTTGAGAGAGACTTTTTTCGAGAGCGGTACGATCTGACCCTGGGGATGGGAAAGTAGGTATTTTGTCAGAAGGGGTGGCCTGTGGAAAGCACAAAGATGACAGAAAGCATGGGCATTACAGAAGCTGCAAATAATCCAGTGTAGCTGGAGAGACGTGTGAGAGGGAGGGGTGTGGCCACAGGTGTGAAGAGTGAGTAGTAAGCAAGGGGCATGGGGAAGTAGGCAGGGAGTCCTCCCCACAGAAGAGTCCTCCCCATAGAGGACTTTCCTGACATGCCAAAGAGCCCACTGACTCTCCTATCCTATACATGATGGGGTACCATGGCTGGATTTTAACAGGGGAGTAAGACATGATCAAATTAAAGTCTTAGAAATATTATCCTGGCCACAATGAAGAATAATTGGCCAGAAGTGTGTCTGAAGGCAAGGAGAGCTGTTAGGTACACTGCTGTGGTTTTTGATCCATGCAAGAGATGGTGAGTGTTTGAAGCGAGGAAGGAGTGGTGGTCTTGGAGAAAAAGGGATAGAGTCCTGAGATGGACATTCCCATGGTAGACAGGACCCCATGTTTCAACCCTTGCTGGAGTGACAGGGGAATATTGGTTAAGAATGGTTATTTGGCTCACAGGGGCTCCCCCAGCTAACTAGCAATAAAAGTAGGACAATAGGCAATTCTATTAAGAATAGAATTTTGGCTTTCTTGACATATACGATGACTCTATTTCTCAGAGCTCCCTTGAAGGTAGGAGCGAAGACCAGTCATCTCTGAGGTCCCACACAGCAGGTGACATATTTCATCCAGAGTACTGGTCCAGTAAACGTCCGCTGGAAGTACAGGTCAGTCCTATTTATAGCTTCTGACCTGGCTTCTCATCCTAGTGCTGTGAGGTACTTCATGGCAGAGAAGAACATCACCTGGGTGAGAGAATTCCTCCTTATTGCATTCACTGACAGGCCTGCGTGGGCCCTTCCTCTCTTCTTCCTGTTTCTGCTCATCTATCTCCTGACCTTGTTGGGGAACCTGGGCATGATGAGCCTGATCCGTGCAGATGGCCGGCTGCACACCCCAATGTACTTCTTCCTTGGCCACCTCGCGTTCATGGACGTGTGCTACTCATCGGCCATTGTGCCACAGATGCTGGCCGTATTGCTGGAACATGGGGCCACACTGTCCTACTCCCGCTGCGCCATGCAGTTCTTCCTCTTCACCTTCTTCGGCTCCATCGACTGCTACCTTCTGGCCATCATGGCCTATGACCGCTACGTGGCCGTGTGCCGGCCCCTGCTCTATGTCACCATCATGACCGAGAAGGCCCTCTGGGGCTTAGTGGCTGGGGCTTATGGCGCTGGTCTCTCCAGCGCCTTTGTTCGCACGGTCACCGCCTTCACCCTCTCCTTCTGTGGGAACAACGAGATTGACTTTATCTTCTGTGACCTTCCTCCTCTGCTAAAGCTGACCTGTGGGGACAGCTACACCCAGGAGGTGGTCATCATTGTGTTTGCCATCTTCGTCATCCCTGCCTGCATGGTGGCGATCTTGGTGTCCTACCTGTTTATCATCGTGGCCATCGTGAGGATCCCCTCAGCGGGAGGCCGGGCCAAGACCTTCTCCACCTGTGCCTCCCACCTCATGGTTGTGTCCCTCTTCTTCGGCACCCTCATCTTCATGTACCTCAGAGATAACTCTGGTCACTCTCCACAGGAAGATCGGGTGGTGTCTGTGTTCTACACAACAGTGATCCCCATGCTGAACCCCCTCATCTACAGCCTGAGGAACAAGGAGGTGAAGGAGGCATTGAGGAAAGTTCTTGAAAGAGCCTAGTTGTCCTGATCATTTACTTCCAACTTGGAGAATCCTGACAATCGTCTCTTCTGAGGACCAGACTCAGATACTCATAATGATACTCATTATTCAAGGCATGCTCCATGTTTGAAGGATTGTATCATGGCACAAAGCATAAAAAGGAACCAGAACTTTTAGTTCCAGAGAGAGAAAAAAAGAAAAGGAAAAGGCTGCCTGCAGAGATTGGGGGAAGAGCTCTAAGTCCCAGGACAAATGACAGAAGGAGGTGCGGTTAAATCCTAGGAAATTCCCATGTGTCACACTTCACAGGTCTGTGGCTGTAAAACAAGATGACTGTTGTTGCAAACTTTTCCAAAGATCGTTACCATATAGAAACATTGAAAATAGTGTATAGTGAACTCCCTAGACCTCAAACTTAGATTCTGCTACTGCTAATATTTTATTATATTTGTTTTATCGCATATTTATAATCTATTCATTTACCCATCCATCAATTCGCCCTTCAATCCGCCTTATTTTTTGATGCTTTTCAAAGTGAGTTTCTGACATCTGTATTAGTGCTCTTCACTCCTAGACAGTTCAGAATTATGTCATCAATTAGGATTCAAAATTTAGATTACATTTATGTTTAAAGGTTGAGGTAGTAGTTTGAGGGTCCTGTTAATTAAACTGAACCTGCTCAAAGTATTCTTGACTCTTCACGGGGGTGTCTGACGGAGTCACTGAAAAATGATAACATGCCTGTCAATTCCTATCACCACTGGAAATATACCCTGGTCTTCCTTCTTCCCCCACCTGTCCCAGCCTGCATGTGTCATGCTGTTTGCCAAGAATCTGAAGGAGCAGGACGCTGGCTGAGGACAAAGCAAAAGCTGGCGCCTTGCACCCCCCCCTTCACCCGCTCCCCTCCATATGTGTAGCATTCCTCAGGCACCCCTGACTGCCATAAAACGATAAATAGTTAACTTGCTGAGATCACAATCCTGCAAGACAGGAGTCTCCCTTGATTTGCAAATGTCTTTGAGATTACAACAAAGAAGTTACCTTATCGATAGCCCTAATGTCACCCTCCCCTCCATAAAAAACCGAAGGAGGCAGAGGTAGAAGGAAAAGTAAGTAAAGTTAAATTTCTTCTAAACCTAATTCTCACTAACAAGGATGCTTGATAGCAGGAATGTAACATTCCACCAGGAGACTCCCAATTGTCTTTACTTGATAGTAACCAGGCCTTCAATATCCTGATAGTGCTTTTTTCGCATGCGTGGGCTAACTGGCCAGTTCTGCTTCTGTAACATTGCTTTGTCTGCTTTTGCGTGGGGTCCCCTGACCCAATTCACTGACGCCAAGTATGCCTGTTCAAACTGTCAATCAATCAGCTCAGCCCCACCCGAAACTTGTTTGTACCTGTGTATAAAAACCCTGCACCAACCCAGCTCTGGACCTCTCGGCGTTATCGGCAACGAGCGGTGCAGAGGTCCAGGTTCAAACCTGCAATAAACGACCCTTGCTGATTGGCTTTGACTCACGTCTCTGGTGGTCTTTTAAGGTGGGGATAATATTCAATTGGCATTTCAAATCCACTCTGTGAACTTATACCATTCCCACTGCCTGTGAGAGTTTTGGCAGTGTCTGTATCATTGATGCCGACATTACGTTCTTGGAGTTTTTGACCTGAGGGAGGCCAAGCATTGTGCATTCCACACACATTAGGCAGGAAGGTTTTCCTGTACTGGGTCCCTGGGTCTATAATGGCCCAGCCTGTGTCTGAAAACTTCCAGAGTCCGTTAGTTTTTGATCTTTATTTCTCGGACTTGTAGTTCCTCAATCAAATCTAAGACACTAGAAGAGAACAGGCCACCCACATATAATTTTCTGTTTTTATGTTGATCCTTTTTCCTGGAAGTGAGCTCTTTTTCTCCCTGTCCCTTGGATTACCAAAAAACTAGATCCCAGGTATATGAATGATGTAAACCATCATGGGAGAGAAAAGGGAGGTGACAGTACCTTGCAAACGGGGGATGATTCCACATTTAGTCAGCCAAAAATGCTCTGTCATACTTGGAATTCTAGTAGAGCTTTGCTCTGCTATCTGAAAGTAGAGCCTTCTTATGAAAATGTTTTTAAGCCCAAGTGGCATAAACAAAGAAGCAATTACCGTCATTTATATGGAAATTTCTTTGAGCATTCCCAGATTCCCAAAATAACCTCTCTTAGGCTCTTCTGACACCTTAGGACACAAGTTGCTAATGGATGCAACAAAATAAATCGAGATAAAGCACGGATGCTTGTAGACACAATTCAAAGGTGTGGTGGCTTAATGTTCAACAGCTGAGTGTAGTTTTGGGGAAGGGAGCTAAGTGGAGCCCTTCTTGCTGTTTGGGGTACATGCTGAACGTTATTTTCACCTTTTGTCATTTTTAGCAAAAGTGAAAATCCTCTTTGGATTTCTTTCAGTTAGCCAAAACAGGTCTTAATATAGGTCTTTCATAAAAGCAAAGTGGGGCAACTTGAAGTTTCGAAAAGCAGAGGAGACTAGTAACAGATTTTAAATTGGAAGAAGCAGCTAAATGAAAGGTTGAAGATTCAGGGTGAACATGTGCAAAGGATATGCAATTTAAGATCACCTGCAGTAAAATAAAATACATTACAATCTTCAAAGACATTACAATAGAGGAAAAGATGTTTAAAGTATAAATATAAAAAATATATGTTATAATCATAATAAGAAATGCATGATCCATTTAATGGTGGTGTGTCTGGTTATGAAAGCCCAGGTTGAAAATCCATAGCTCCACAAGAGGGATGTTATTAGATAGCTCCCATGTCAACCATGTTACAGGTAGTGGCAAAAGTTAAGGAGTTAGAAAGCTCAGATTGGTTATGTGAAGTTTCCTTCTGACTGAAGAGACATCAGGTCAGCTCTCTTGGAATCTTCTGGAAGGCAGGTAGCACACCATGAAGTGAGAGAAACTGCAAAAAGAATGAGCTGCCAGGTTTAAAGAGAGGACTGAATGCTCCTTCTGATGAAATTCTGAGTAGGCAGTGAAAGGAACTTGTTCAAGAAAGGGCCAAGTGAACTGTCTGTAGACACTAGGGTCCACAAATCCTGTGTTGTATATGGGATGCCATATATTTTTTACTCTACATTAAGAAAAATGTCCTGAGGTATCCACTTATGTATTGAAGGGCAGACAGGATTAGATTAGGTATTTTTTTTCATTCATTCATCCATTTATTCATTTATTCATTCATTTAAAGTAGGCTCTCCTCCCAGGGTGGAGCCCAATGTGGGGCTTGAACTCATGACCCTGAAATCAACACTTGAATTGAGATTGACAGAGTTAGACGCTTAACCAACTGAGTCACCCAGGTGCCCCTGAATTAGGTATTTTTTAAAAAAATATTTTATTTATTTATGTATTTATTTGACAGAAAGAGAGAGAGAGAGAGAGAGATCACAAGTAGGCAGAGAAGCAGGCAGAGGGAGAGGGGGAAGCAGGCTCCCTGCTGAGTAGAGAGCTAGATGCGGGGCTCGATCCCAGGACCCTGAGATCATGACCTGAGCTGAAGGCAGAGGCTTAACCTACTGAGCCACCCAGGTGCCAGGAAGATGCCAGGAAGGTTACCTGGTTGTGAATAGGTGTTAATATTTCTATACATCTTCCTATTTCTTGTATTGAAGTCACTCAAATAAAGCAAATTATGATTCTTTTTGTTGAGTTATTTTAATTTTAAAGGTCCTGTTTTAACAGAAAACTTATACTTGATGATTAATCATTCAAAAATATGCATAGGTCATACTAGACTATTCAGATCAGAAAATGCCTTCTGTGGGAAAGTTCTGTATATGGTGGCAATACTTGAAAGTAGAATAAAAGAAGTTTTCCGGAGAGATGACCTTGGCTCTCCAGCTCAGTAAGGGAATAGTGAGTATAACACCCTACCCACATCCTCCTGGTCTCCTGCTGCAGCTCAGCTGGATGCCTCCGTTCACCCTTCTCAAGGGCCTGCTGGAACATTGTTTCCTCCAAGGAGAATTCTACTACTATAAGCCAGGTCCTCCAGGAGCTGTCAAAGAAGGGATTACTGGTATCATGGCCTCTCTGGTGGCTTCAGGAGACTCTCCCAGCCTTTTCTGTCCCAGACCTGAAAGAGGGGTCCTGGGGACCACACTACTTGTTCCAGGAGGTGGAGAAAGAAAAGCCATAGCTCTTCCAGCAGTAGCTCAAGTTAGCAGATATCACTGTACATTGATTGCAGTAGACATGAGCAATAAGCCATGATTTGCAAGGTGTCAAGAATGAGCCTGATTCCCTCTTAATCCTCTTGCTTTGCTTTCAATTCCTTTGCTTGAAATTAGCTCATGTGGCTTTCTTTCCTGGGGACTGTAGACAGATAGAAAGAATGCTGGGTGGTGCCTGCCACTCACCAAGTCTGGGTCCTTCCATGTGGGAATTCCCAATTCTGTACTTTGATTTCTCCACCCCCCAAATTGGGGAGAGGCTGGAATATGAGAATTCTGAGTTCCTTTGTGGTCTGACATTCTAAATATCTGGGCTTTAACTCTTAAAATATCAATTATTTGAGAAGAGGACACACAGGATTCATCACCAGCCACTCTGTTCAGAAGGGAGCCCTCTCCGAGCATGGGTTAGAAGGAGGGAGCCCCCGAGTCTAGGTAATGGAGAAGTTTGGGAATGGGCAATCAAGCCAAGGAAGATGGAGTGGCCAGAGATGAACTTCAACACTTATCATGGTCCTTAAGTGGTCAGGCATAAAGCTGAAGAACATCACAACAATTGTCTTTCCAATGCCCTGTTACTGGCAGTTAGGTCTTTCGGCAGGATGTAAATGTGAACTGTTTAAACACCAGTGACACATCTGCTTCTGGCTCTGCCACCTCTTCCTTCTCAGAGTTGCTGCTTAGCCACCACCTCTGTGGGTTCCTTGAAGCACAGGTGCAGCAGGAATTTCTTGGATTCTCTATAACTTAGTGTAGTGAAAATCTGTTCTTTTGTATGTCCACACCAGCATCCCCTCCCACCTGGAAATCTGACCATGAGTTCCCATGAGCACTTCCCTTCCCTGTAGAACCCATCTTTCTGGGCTCCACTGACTGACCTTGGGGTAGGCACCTGACCAATGTTAAGCCAATCTTAGTACCTTGTCCCTTGGCCATATGACATCTGAGGTCTTCCTTGGGATTTTTTTTTTTAAACTTGGCACCAGAAAAAGTGATTTTCATTGTATGTGTGTGTGTTGGAGAAGCTGGGCATGTGAGGTATGGGCACAACCAGTAGCCACTTTTTTCTACTTTGTGGAAGAATTTGGTTGGGAAAAGCTAAAGCTGATAGGCAGAGACAGCTATGGACAATAGAGAAATTCCTGATGTCACGAGAGTTACCGGTCCCAGTTGTTCCCTAATGTCTAGATGCACTCTTCCGTGTACCTCCCAAGGTTTTGAGAATCTTGCAGGGAATTCTTCTGTGTGTTACAACCATGTTAGGTGTTGGGCTTTTGTTGCTTGCAAAGAAAGAAGACCTCATCAAGAAGTCCAGAATGACTGTAAGAATTCCCCTTTTAGAATCTTTTTCTCCACACTTAGGAGGAGCGGAACTGGATCCCTAATGTTTTTCTGGCCCCATCATTTTGGGAAGTTCAGATCTAGAAGCTCTAAGAAAACTTGGAGGCAGCTTATCAAGGAGGGAGTGGAAGATGCTTTTCTCAGAGGGATGGGAAGGGCAAGATAATGCATTTTGAAGAACTAGAACTGAATCAAGAAGAACTCACTTGATTATCTCGTCATGTTTATGTGGAGCCTCCTCTGTATTTGGGGGAAGTAAAGGGCCACTGGATAAGGTGCCAGTTAGCCAGTTTGATCTTAAAAAGTTACGGATTGGGAATCAAATGAACTGATCCAACCATTGACTGTCTCCCTGTTTGGGGACAGCAGCCTGTTTGCCTAGAATTGGAAAGCCCCAGTCATTTGAATTCTCATGCCCCCTGTAGTTCTAGCATTTTATGGGATCCTCTAAAAATCCATCAGTTCCACAATGCATAAAGCGAAGGCGGGGCACCGTTGATGAACTGTAACATCAGGAAAAGTGCCACCAAAGCAAATTTGTGGGCTCTAGGCAGTCCTTAACCTTGAATAATTGGCATGAGATCCACCCAGGTATGGATGGGGGAAGACAGTAGAGATGGATCCCAGAATGAGAGCTGAGGATATGTCCTGCTTACACCCAAACCTGCCCTCTTTCCTAATGCCTTCAGCAGGCTGTGAAGTGTGACTCCTTGGCTACAAGGAACAGATACTCATTTAAAGCAGTTCAAGAAAAGAGCCTTTTAGAAGAAGAAAGGATTACCCCTGGCGATCAACTCAGGTTGAGTTTTCTCCTCATCCAATCATCTGCCCTTAGGTGGGTGGGGACTGAGGGGCGGAGGATGATACTGATTCTATCCTTTCTCCATGGTTGGGAGTAATAATTCTTAGAAGGAGCAACTGCCTGGCCAAGTACCCCAAGAATTTTCTACCACCATCTGCTTACTCAGTAATGCATGTCCCATGTCTAAGTCCAGTCCCGTCTTCCTAAAAGGTTACAAAGGATCTAGAGATGTAGAAGGAGGAACACTCCAACTATTTCTAAATATGAGGTCCACAGACATCCTCATGAGGGTTTGCAATAGAGTATGGGAGTTACGAGTATGCATTCTGGAGCCAGACTGCTTGGGTTCAAACACTTGTTCTGTCCCTCACTTTGGCACTGTTGGTGATCCACTTCAAATGTCTGTCCTACATGTTCTCATTTCTTTAAAATTGGGATAATAACAGTACCTAACTCATAGGGTTGTTGCATGGATTCAATCAGCTAATACATCTATCTGTGTATCTATCTATCATCAATCATCTACTTACCTATTTATCACCACCATCATCATCATCATTGTTGCCGTCTATGATTTTAGAAGAGTTGGTTGGTGTACTGTAAGCAGCTTATGTGGTCTTTGCTATTATCATTCTGTTGACTTTCCCTTTCACATTTTGGCTCAACGACCACCAAGCCCTGAATCTCTAAATCAGGAGACAGAAGTCTGCCATATCTTTAGTTCTTAGCAACAGACCTCTAAACTTCCTATTATATAGGCCCCAATGGTCACAAATGTGAGATTTTGGTCTATATTCTTTGAGTATACTGCTTTCTTTCTGGGAAAGGTTTCATGATGACCAAACTGTTTTACTAATTATCTGATGGTGGTTTAAAATCCTATCAGAGCTTCCCAAAAGTAAGGTTCTGATGGTCTTAGCATCCTGTTTCTTCTGGGGAAAGAGTGAGGCAGAGTCACTATTATTTCTGATGCAGAACTGTAGGAGCTCATCCTTGGACCCTACTCGGAGCTGAAGGACGAGTCTTTTCAAAAAGCTCCTGAGGGATGAATCTGGAAGAAGGCTATTGCCCACCCGAACTCCTTCCAATATCTTTCACAGTGGGAACCATTGCTCTTGGGACAGCCGGTCTGCAGAGACTTGAAGGAGCCAGATTTAAAGATGATGAGTCATCAGAAGATGGCTTTTCTTGGAACCATTATGGCTTTGCTGTTTGGCATTGGGTGAACAGCTGAGCTTTTTCAGAGCTGTACTGCCTAAGGCGCATCTACCCCTGGGAACTTGAGTTCTGCAGGATGCTAATCTGCTCTCAGTGAGAAAGAGGTTCTGTGGTCAAATATTTTTGGGAAATGGTGGGTTAGGAACCTTGGCAAGATTTCTTTTTTAAAGATTTATATATTCATTTCAGAGAGAAAAAGAGTGCATGTGCATGCCCAGGGGGAGGGGCCAGGGGAGAGGGACAAGTACAGATCCCAGTGCTGCACCAATCCCATGACCCACAAGATCGTGACCTGAGCCCAAACCAGAAGTCTGACGCTTAACTGAATGAGCCAACCAAGCACCCCTCGTTGGCAAGGCCTCTCAATGATAGGACCTCATGGATCATTTAATATGCTGCTTTGCAATATGATTTTCCACATGGAAGGTACAGTATGTAATGATTTTCAAACTTGTAAGGACAGTAAGCCTATTTTCCTCCCTGGAACCACCTGGGATGACTGTCAACAAGGTAGATGTCTGTGCCCCACGGCAGAGACTTTGTCTCGAGTTTTCTGGAGGTGAGATGATGGTATTCATGTTTTAAATAAATTCCCTGGGCAATTCTTATGCATCTGGAGAACCAGTTTGGGAACCAGTTCTCTGGAGGAGAGATGGATCACCATAAAGAATTTACTCAGTTTGCCTGGTAGAAGTCTGTTCATCTCTCATGCACACCTGCCTCCCCGACAATTTGTCTCATGGCTTCACACTTGCATGATTCTGTTTCTGCCAAAGGATGAATTTTTGGAGTCACCAATTCCAGTGAATCTTGGCGATGGGGATCAAAAGTCCGTGCTTACAAAACAGTCTACTTTGGGGATCAGATTAGAGCTGGCTAGAGTGTCAGTGGGCAAAACATCTGACAATATTCCCAATTGAGATACAGGAAATCTTCAAAAAAAGCCCCATCCTTCTGGCACAAGGCAGGAATGAGGCAAGGCCAGGAACCAACCCCATTGGCTGCTGCTGAGTGAAAGCAGGATGTGAGATGGGGCTTTTGGAGCTGGAAATTAGAGAGAAATGCTCACAGATATTAGACACCTCGTTAGAAGTCACATAACATAAATTGTCTCTCCCTGGAGACTCCCCTCTGGGACCAATTCAGGCATGAGGCTGGGGCAGTGAATATAGGAAGCATCTCCAGTGAGGTTTAGTGCTGGATGCGAAGCTCAGGCTGGTCCCTTAACCCTGCTGTACTGTTTGAGTCTGACAAAGTCCCAGGAACCCCCAGTGTCAGCGATTTATTATTTTGTCAAAGGTGAAAGGAAAGGGAGGGACTCTGTGAAGTGATGACAGACATAGAGGTCTGGAAGCCACCTCAGCTCACCAAGGTTGCTGTGATTATGGACTCCTGCTGTGTTGTTGATTATTGAAGGGAATAAAGACAAGGTTAATTGAAGTCCAGAGAGGAAAGGTGACTTGCCTAGGGTCACACATCTTGCATGAGTGACCTAGAACACAGGACTTCTCTGATTGGCAGGTTGCCGGCAGAGGAAACACGACACAGAGGAGGAAGGCATCAGTAAGAGAGATTCAGGTGAGGACAGTCCGGTGCCCAGCTCATGGCTTCCAGATCTAACTTCTTTTCTTTGTTATTTTCCCTAATGGGTCCACTCTGTACTGGCCTGGCTGCTGCTGCATCAGGTCATCAAATGGAACCAAAGTCCTCCTTTACATCCCTGTTCTACAACCCTACAAGGACTCCAAAGCCATTAGCCGAGATTCCTCCAACAGCCCTTAAGACACCAGGCTGAAGAAATATTGCTGCTTTCAAATTTGGATGCTGTCTGTTATTAAACTACTGCTATTTTCCAGGACAGTGAGAAGAACCAAACAATGCTTATTGAGTTTTGTTAGGTGTTGAAAAGAGCGGATGGTTGTTGTTTTGATTCCAGGGTTATTGCTAGCGCTTACAAAAAACAACAAATGCAAAGCCCTTAATAAGCCAGCCAACTCTAATTAGGATAATAGCTGTTTGTTAAACATGCCTGTTTTTAGACTGAATAAAAATATTCCTACAAGCAGAGCTTATTGCTGATTCCTAATGGGCATTTTTTTTTTTGGGTTCATGGTCCTTCGTTCATAGAATATAAATTTTCCTTCCTTAAGAAACATTCACTTTAAATTTTAAATAGCCACCGTATATACATGGAGTGTTTTTAGCTTTCCAAAGCACTTTTGCATTTATTTTAATCTATGCATTAACCTTATCTCCTAAGTAGGGCAGATATTATGATCCCCTCTGGCAGAAGAGGAAATTGAGGTTCAGAGAGGTTAAGTGTCTTGTGTAAGATCAAATAGCTAATTGGGGACAGAGATGCAAATACAAGAGCCGACTTATAAGTCAGAGAATCGCTTGCTGTCCATTTTTTTAGAGGCATTCATCACTTTTTATCTTTTTGTTTGTTTGTTTTGTTTTCAGGAGGGAGAGAAGTGGGAGAGGGGCAGAGGGATCTAGAGAATCTAGAGCAGACTCCATCCCTGGTGCAGAAAGGATTCGGGGCTCATCTTCCAGCAGCTGAGATCTTAACCTGAGTGGAAGTCAAGAGCTGGATGCCTAAGGGTGCCCCACCTTTTGTCTGATCTTACAGCGAGGTCTGCATTTGTCCATTTCCACTTAGACTGCGAAGTTTTTTCAAGTCCAGTGCCTCCCCTCAGACACCCTAATTGAAGCTTTCTTACTTGAAATGACTTGCATTTGTCTTCAGGACCCCTGCACCTGGCTCCCGTCTGTCCTCGCCGAGGCCCGCTGGACGCATGGCCGGGAGGAATGGCACCGTAGTGACCGAGTTCTTCCTCACTGCGTTCAGCGAGCATCCCGAGTGGGGGCTTCCTCTCTTCCTGGTGTTTTTGAGCTTCTATCTACTCACTCTGCTGGGGAACGCGGGAATGGTCCTCCTGATCCGCGTGGATGGCCGGCTGCACACCCCGATGTACTTCTTCCTCGGCCACCTCTCGTTTGTGGACATATGCTACTCGTCAGCCATCGTGCCGCAGATGCTGGCCGTGCTGCTGGAACACGGGGCCACACTGTCCTACTCCCGCTGCGCCGCACAGTTCTTCTCCTTCACCTTCTTTGCTTCTATTGACTGCTACCTGCTGGCCATCATGGCCTATGACCGCTACGTGGCCGTGTGCCGGCCCCTGCTCTATGTCACCATCATGACCGAGAAGGCCCTCTGGGGCTTAGTGGCCGGGGCTTATGGCGCCGGTCTCTCCAGCGCCTTTGTTCGCACGGTCACCGCCTTCACCCTCTCCTTCTGCGGGAACAACGACATTGACTTTATCTTCTGTGACCTCCCTCCTCTGCTAAAGCTGACCTGTGGGGACAGCTACACCCAGGAGGTGGTCATCATTGTGTTTGCCATCTTCGTCATGCCTCTTTGCGTTGTGGTGATCCTGGTGTCCTACCTGTTTATCATCAGGGCTGTCCTGCAGATCCGCTCTGCAGGGGGCCGGGCCAAGACCTTCTCCACCTGCGCCTCCCACCTCACGGCTGTGTCCCTCTTCTTCGGCACCCTCATCTTCATGTACCTCAGAGATAACTCTGGCCAGTCCTCGGAGGAAGACCGAGTGGTGTCCGTGCTCTACACGGTGGTGACCCCCATGTTGAATCCCTTCATCTATAGCCTGAGGAACAAGGAGGTAAAGCAGGCATTTAGGAAAGCCCTGTGCAGGACAAAGGCTTCTGGAAAGCCCTAGATGGACTCTTGCCAAATAGGTCATTCCTTAGTGTCTCCGCCTTCTCTATCTTCAGATGTCACCCACTTGGGGAGGCTTTCCCTGGCGACCTTACTTAAAATTATACCCAAACTTACTACCTTCACTTTCTGATTTATTGTTCTGTGTAATACTTGTCACCCTCTGATGTACCATGTGCTGCATATTCGATATTGTCTAAATCTCACAGCTAAGGACGTAAGTTGAGCATCCGCCTTCAGCTGGGGTCATGATCCCGGGTTCTTGGGATCGAGTCCCACATCGGACTCTGCTCAGCAGGAAGCCTACTTCTGCCTGCTTCTCTCTCTGCCTGCCAATTGCCCTACTTGTGTCCCATTTATTTTATAAGCCCTGATGTGCTAGTATTGTGTAATATGACAGCAGGGGTGTGTGTGCGTGCGCGTGTAATTGTGTGTGAGCAAATGAGGTGTGTAGGTTAAATAAATGGCAGCTTCTGAGCTTTAGGAATTTTCATTGTAAGGACTTATAGGACACAACTTAGAAAAGAGTTGGGTGGGCATGTTTAGGAGAAGATATAGGGGAAAAATTCCCCTGGGAGCCAAGAGATTTGAGTTTACACCTCAGTTTTTGTTCCTGTTTTTGCGCAAATCTCTCCGAAGTTGCAGAAGGCGGTAAAGCAACTCCACAGAGTGCATCTTGTGGGCTGCTTTTCAGATGTTAATGGCCGTGCTCTGACACGTGAGCGTCTGTGGCAAGGGGCAGAGGCATTCGTGCTGCTGCAGAGCTCCGGGTCTGGTACCCATGTGTCCAGGCTGTCACTTCTTAGCTCTATGGCTTCGGATTAGTGAGAGCCTGTCAGTCTGCTTTCTCAACTGTGAAATAAAACTTATTGAGCATTTACTCAGGGCCGGGTTTTATGTGTATCACATTTATTCTCACCACAACTCAGTATGTGAGGCAGTGGGAAGGTGCTTGTGAAGTTCTAGAAACATTAATTAGTGTGATTACGGGGATTATCCCAGGGTTCACAGCCCACTGGGCATCTGTGAGCCCCTTCATTTCAGAGCTGTCTGGAACAGTCTCTCCTGGGCTGAGACTGGGCTTGGGTCCAGACACCTCCAGAAGTGGAGTTCTCTAAAAATTTTTTTACTTGCCTCTTAAAGTCACATACACTTAAATACCCACTTAAATTCATACTAGGCACTATGCTTAAAGCTTTACGTGAATGGTTTACTTTAGTCCTAACACGTTGAATAGAAAGTCAGTTTGATCGACTTCATAGCAAAAGAAAGATATAAAACCCCAAAAAGGTGATATACCTTGCTCAAATTCAGCAGCAAGAAAGTGGCCGAACAGGGAGTATCTGGTCCCAAGTCTCTCTCACTCCAAAGGGTCTACTCGCAAATCCTATCCCCCTTGGGTTTCTTCCCTTCTGTCCCTTCCAGGCTCAATTCCCAGACGCAAATCATTGCAGAAGCGTCTGGATTTCTGTTGCTTCCTCCAGTAAGTAGTTCCGTCAGCATCGTGCTTCCAAGCAGGGACCAACCTGGCCTGCTTGTCTCCTTTTTTCATCTTCAGCGATTGCCTAAGAATTCAAGATTCCTTTCTAAACATCGATTGTTGTTATTCTTACCATTTAATAACATTTAATACATGTATTTAATTATTTTGTTCTATTATCTACATATCTATCTATCCACCTACCTACCTACCTATCTGCCATCTATTAAATCTGATCTCTACTTCTGTGAGTTTGGCTTTTTTTGGATTCCACATAATAGTGAGAACATACAGTATTTGTCTTTCTCTGTCTGCCTTACTTCCTTTCCAATACAATGTTGAATAGAAGTAATGAGACTGTACATTCCTGTCCTGTCTTTTTTTTTTTTTTTAAGATCATTTATTTATTTTTGAGAGAGAGTGAGAGAGCACGAGCGAGAGAGAGAGAGAGAGAGAGAGCGCACTTAAGCAGGGGGAGCAGCAGGCGGAGGGAGAATCAGATTCCCTGCTGAGCCGGGAGCCCCGTGGGGACTCAGTCCCAAGATCACGACCTGAGCTGAAGGCAGACTCTTTTTTTTTTTTTTTTTTTTAAGATTTTATTTATTTGACAGACAGAGATCACAAGTAGGCAGAGAGAGAGAGAGAGAGGAGGAAGCAGGCTCCCCGCTGAGCAGAGAGCCCGATGCGGGGCTCGATCCCAGGATCCTGGGACCATGACCTGAGCCAAAGGCAGAGGCTTTAACCCACTGAGCCACCCAGGTGCCCTGAGGGCAGACTCTTAAGCGACTAGAGCCACCCAGACGCCCTCCTGTTCTTAATCATAGGGGAAACTTGTCAGTCTTTTACCAATCACTATGTAGGTTTTTTGTAGATGCCTTTATCAGTTTAAGGGAGTTCCTTTGATTCCTAGTTTGTTGAGAGGTTTTCTTTTTCTTTCTTTTTTTTAAAATCAGGAATGGATTTGGAGTTTTGGATTTTGTCAGAAGAGTTTTCTGTCTCCACTAGGATGATCATATAGTTTTATTTTGTGCTTATTAATAGGGTAGATTACGTTGATTGCTTTTGGAGTGTTAGGCAACTCTTGTATTTTTAGGATAAACTGTACCTGGCTACAATATAGTATTGTTTTTATTATCAGAAAAAAATGTAGAAGATGTTACTGTACAGTCTTGGTTGGTTAAAAAGATCACAGATGGTATTGCCTAAAGCCATATGCCAGTTTGAAAAGGAGACTGTACTTCTGAGTCATCTAAATTCCACTCTTAAAAGGAGAGTAGAGAGAGAGTCATGAGCATTGGGAGGAAAATGAGAGCAAAGAAGAAATCTGAGGCGTTTTCATTTTCCGGAGAACGTGTTCTGCGGGAGGCAGTTTTCATGTGGATTGGATGCTGAGGATGCGGGACTGGTGGAGAGGCTGCTGGGGATGACGGCCGCCCGGGGTGATGAGAGCAGATCACAAAGGATGATTCAAGGGCTGATGGTTTGGCTCCCGTGGTATTTGAAACAGCTGATCCCACTTTTTTCTTGGAAGAATTTTCGCTTTCCTCCTCGGTCTTCCTGACACCACTTTATTGTGGTTTCCTAGCCCCTGGCTCCTGCTCCTCAGACTTCTGTGCTGGGTCCTCACTTCTAAATGTTAGAATCACGCAGGGCTTGGTCATAGGTCTCTCTCTCTGTAGTCACCTCTTGGCAATTTCCCCCAGTTCCATAGATCAAATACTGAAAGTATTGGGTATTTACCCTAAATGTAGTGATCCAAAGGGGCACATGCACCCGAATGTTTATAGCAGCAATGTCCACAATAGCCAAACTATGGAAAGAACCTAGATGTCCATCAACAGATGAATGGATCAAGAAGATGTGGTATATATACACAATGGAATACTATGCAGACATCAAAAGAAATGAAATCTTGCCATTTGTGACAACATGGATGGAACTAGAGCGTATCATGCTTAGCGAAATAAGTCAAGCAGAGAAAGACAACTATCATATGATCTCCCTGATATGAGGAAGTGGTGATGCAACATGGAGGCTTAAGTGGGTAGAAGAAGAATCAATGAAACAAGATGGGATTGGGAGGGAGACAAACCATAAGTGACTCTTAATCTCACAAAACAAACTGAGGGTTGCTGGGGGGAGGGGGTTTGGGAGAAGGGGGTGGGATTATGGACATTGGGGAGGGTATGTGCTTTGGTGAGTGCTGTGAAGTGTGTAAACCTGGTGATTCACAGACCTGTACCCCTGGGGATAAAAATATATGTTTATAAAAAATAAAAAATTAAAAAAAAAAAAGAAAGTATTAAATAAAATTCAGAGTCTTTGCCGTGGTCTGAAAGATTCAGCCAGGTAGGTGGGTCCTGAGCTGGCACCAGGACTATATGTATATCCCCTGTTCTCCCTAGGCTTCCCCAGCTCGCTGTTCCACGAGGGCACCCTGCTGCTCCCACGGTGGCATCTTTTGCCTGCCCTTCCCTTTTCCTGGACTGTGTTTACCCAGAGCTTCTCATGGCTCACTCTCTTATTCAGTTCTCTGCTCAAATATCCAAGAAAGACCTTCCGTGACTCCTGCGCCTCTCCACCTCAAATAGCTAGTCCATGCTGGGTCACCATAGCCTCTGACATTGCTCCATGTCTTATCACAGGCCTTCTTGAGACCTCAGATTATGGCCATTTTTAATTCATTCATACATTCCTTGTTTGTCTCCTTCTCTGTGAAGGAAAAACCAGGAAAGCAAGGGTGCTGTCCTATTTTCTTTTTGACTCTCACTAGGTACTCAAAAAAATTTTGTTTTGTAAATAAATTAATACATATTTGAAGACAATTTATGCAATAGGTTTTACAAGCCAAGCCTACCCAATGTGTGGATTTTTTTTTTTTCAGTTTATTTTTCTAGGTGTTTCTCTTGCATTTGTGTTAGATAGCTGGGGTTTCTGTTAATTTATTCTTAAGGCTACAGGTTGTTTCTTCTCAGGCATGGTTAACACAAAGTTCAAGAAGAACATGAAGTTCAATTGACTGTTTTGCAGAAAATCTTTTTGTATTCTAAAGTTAATGACATTAATTATTGTCTAAATATTGTCTTTGCTTATCCAGTCTTACAAATCACTTAAAATAGTTTTTGTGTCAATTTCTCTGGTTTGTGAGTGCACTGAAGGCATGGACTGGGAATTATCCATCCTTTTATTTCCAGGGCCAGAGTCAAAGCCCAGTAAATAGAAGGTTTACCATAGACATTTGTTGAGATGGCAAATAGAAGTATTCTTCAGAGGAATTCAAGCATCCAGGTCCAGATGTACAACTCTCCTCTGTGAAGACTTATCCAGGCTCTCATAAAAGTTTGTGGTTCTCTATTTTCTTAATCGATTGTCTTTTGTGTCTTCAACTTAACCCTAATTCACTTCCTCAAGTAAACTCCCACCTTGTATACAAGTCCATCCATAACTAAGTCAGCTTCCCCATTATTCACTGAGAATAGAGATGTATCTTAGAATGGATATGGTCTCCTTTGGAACCTAAGAGCTGGAAGTGATGGAGGACCCACCCACAAGGATAAAGTCAATTCAAATGACCTGGGTCTAAACCTACTGGTTCTTATTCTGTTCTACTAGATATTCTATTAGATATTCTATTCTATCACACATGGGCTGGATGAAACCAGAATAAAGAGAGAAAAATTACAGACCTGCCCGATGGATGCTTACATAACTGAGAAGGTTCTGGAACCATGTTAAGCATGATGGTGCAATAGGCAAGATAGTTTATCTTCCTTAAAATAATAAAAAAAATTTCTTCCTAAAGTGACAGTTAATGTAAAATGTTAAAGCAATAACAGAGCATTACATAAATCCCTTAATTTTATGAGACAGAACCCATTATTTTGGTTACATTGTGTTGTAGAACAAACAGGCCCAAAATGCAGGGATTTAAAAAGATCCCAGGGATTTTTAGTGTTACCTCTCACAGTTCCACAAGTTGGCTGGACTCAGCCAGGCAGTTTTCACTGGGGACTCTAGTGCTGACAGCCCGAATGACACTGGGTCAGCTGAATGTTCTCTCACTCCCATGGTGGAAACTGATGGGAGTCACCCAAAGACTCAAAGGCTGGAACAGTTAGAGCTCCTCAGGTGTCTCTCTCTGACTCTCTGTGGCCTTTCTAGGTCTCTCTAGCATGGTGGCTTCAGAGTAGTGGGACATTTTACAGGGGAACTCAGGGCTCCAGAGATTCATGTCCCGAGAAGGTGCTAGGTGGAGGTTCTTCTGGCTTTTCTAAGAGTCTTGCAAACCATCAGCACCTCTTGTGGGGACTCTATTAGCCAAAGCATCCCCACAGCCATCCAGGTTCAAGGAGAGGGACACAGATTCCATCTCTTGATGAAGATATGGCAAAGTTCTTCAAGAGCATGTGGGATGGAGATATTTTTGTGACTGTTTTTGGAAAATATGATCTGAAACAAACACTGCTAATATTCTGTTGACTCTCTTCCTGCTTATGCCATTTTACATAAATGGGTTCTCATGATAATGCTGTTGTAAAACCTTCTTTGTTCATATTAGACTAATTGTTGTATTACAGAAAAATACAACTGGGGTTGGTAACATGGCTTGTCCCACAGTGAGTCAGCTGTAGACTCCAAATCTTTTGATTACAAACCTGGGACTCTCTACCACTCCCTGTGGACTAGTAAAAGCAAGGTTCATGTTGGGGCTGTGGGTGGAACTGGGTGGATTTTGAGATATTTGAGGAAGGAGGACTAGGAGGCTCAGAGGAAGCAAGTGGATTTTAAATTTATAATGAAGACTCAAATGAAGCATAAAAGCTTAAGCAATACCAGAGACAAAGGCGGGTGGCTGATTGCATATTTCTTCTTAAAGAGGTTGGTTATAAGTTTAGAGAGGAAAAGAAGTCTTATTAAATTGGGAACAAATAAATGTAGTTTGGTAGGGCAGGTAGATTGGGGTTGAGAGCCAGGGGACAGTCATTAAAAGAGGAAGGCTATCCCGCCCCTCACGAGTGTCTATGATATACTAAGAACTATGGTGGTTGCCTGGAACACATGCCCATTTAGCCACAAACAGCTTACATAAATTAAATAATTTTCCTTGGATCATACAGGTGGGTCACAAATCCTGAAAAGCCAAGACTTAGAACCAAATCTCCTTACACTACAGTGCAATTGTTAGAGGATCACATTAAATAACTAGCAATAGTTTGCTCCAGAGGTGAAAATATTTTGAAAAAGGCTTTGGACAGAGAAAAAGAACATGCTTTTCTGGGGAACTCTAGGGTATATTTAAGATGGAGATCCAACAGACGTCTTCAGCAGACATCTCCATCAACCAGTTGGCATACAGATTAACGGAAATCCCAGAGCTGGAGTAGAACTCAGAGTTCATGTGGTTCAGTAATTCTTTAGGTCACCTGAAGGATGTTTCTAAAATACAAGAGCCTGATTCCTTCACTGGAGTTGCAGGTTGGGGTTTGGAAGGAAAGCAGTAAAACCTGGCTTAGAGCCTTTCTCAGCCTCAAGGAAGCCTGAGATTTGACCCTTGATTGAATCCCCCTAGCAATGAGTTCTGGAACTGTCTAGGTGTATGCTGGATCCAAGATGCAGGACAGCGCTGCTGAAATGGATTTGAAGCTGCTTGACCACTTTTATCTGTTCTTTAAAATTGGTTATAGAGGAGTCTGTAGTAGAGCAATTTACATTTGTTGAGAGGTAGAAAAGGGGTACTACCAGGAAAGGGAAGTAAGTCATAATGCCCTAGCAACTCCAGAGCTGAAGTTTTCCTCAGTTGAGGTGGTCCACACCTACTGAGTGCTCTCTCTCATGATCATGCACATTCCAAGTATGGAATGACTGGGGTAATTAGAAGGTGTGCCTGGGAACCATGAGACCTCTACGGTGATATTGTGTATGTTGTGTGGCTGTCCTGTACCCTTACTTAAAGCTTTCTTAAAGCTTGATGCTTGGTGTATCTTGTGAATTTAATTGCCAAGATTAGCCCAAGTCCACTGCAGCTGGTCGAGCAGAGCACCACAAGATCTGAGATAGTGCATTTTAAACAAGTTCTTCTAGATAATTCTGATGTATACCCTCATTTAGAAACAACTGGCCAAAAATAACAAAATAGTAAACAAGTTGGAGAGGATGTGTGAGAAAGTAGAATCCTCTTACACTGATGGTGGGAATGCAAGTTAGTGCAGCCACTTTGGAAAACAGTATGGAGATTCCTTAAGAAACTAAAAATAGAGCTACCCTTTGACCCTGCAATTACACTACTGGGTGTTTACCCCCAAAGATATAGATGTAGTAAAGAGAAGGGCCATCTGTATCCCAATGTTCATAGCAGCAGTGGCCATGGTCGCCAAACTATGGAAAGAGCCAAGATGCCCTTCAATGGACGAATGGATAAAGAAGATATGGTCCATATATACAATGGGGTATTATGCCTCCATCACAAAGGCTGAATACCCAACTTTTGTATCAAAATGGATGGGACTGGAAGAGATTATGCTGAGTGAAATAAGTCAAGCAGAGATAGTCAATTATCATATGGTTTCACTTACTTGTGGAGCATAAGGAATAACATGGAGGACATTAGGAGAAGGAAGGGAAGGTGAACTGGGGGAAATCGGAGTGGGAGATGAACCATGAGAGACTGCTGACTCTGAGAAACAAACTGAGGGTTTTGGAGGGAAAGGGGGTGGAGGATGGGTGAGCCTGGTGGTGGGTATTAAGGAGGGCATGTATTGCATGGAGCACTGGGTGTGGTGCATGAACAATTAATCTTGCAACACTGAAAAAATAAAATAATATTTTTAAAAATGTTGACCAAAAATAAGAAACAACTGGAAACAAAGATCTTATTTTAAAGATAAGAAAATAGGCTGAAGAAAGTGAGTTGACCTGCCTTAAGTCTCATAACTACTCAGGGAAGAGTCAAAACTAGAACTCCTGTCTTTTTATATATGCTTCCTGATTTTTCATTGAATGCATGTCCCAAATGTGTTCTGCACACTCGTCTCATGAACTATTTTGTGATGAATTAGGTTATATGTGATTGACTAAGTTGAGTTTTGAGAATTGAGTTTTGAGTGTATACCTTACAATCCTCCTGGAGATTTATACTATACCAAAGGCTCTGAGAAGTTGTCTAGTGAAGACATTTTGCTTCAATGAGCTCAGACTTGTCCCAAATTATTTGGACGTGGCACCCTCCTATGAACACCTCACTGAATAGCAGTTTTGGCAAAACAAACTTTGAGCAGAGCTGACCTAGAGTAATCTAGATTGAATAAAGGAATCAGTAATAACTCTCTTCAAAGCTGTAAAAGCTAGACTGTAGGTACTGTCTGCACTTGTTATCATCTAAGGTACAAACAATTTGTAATCTATGTAGTAACATAGATTAGAATCAAGATATGTGTTATGCTTGTGATTTACAAGGGGTTAGGGCCTCGTCTCTAAGACCAGAGTGACATGGAGAAGCCCCAACCCTTCAGAGGTTGGAATAGGAGGCAGACCTAAAGCTGAATCATCACATCTATGCCATGAACTCCAGGCAGAATCATCCATCTGGTTATGGGGATAAAAGGAAGTCAGATGTCCAGCACATCAAAGGGAGGAACCGTTTCCTACTGATGAGCTTTCTTAGGGCACCTTTCATGTCCTTGTTCCTCAGGCTATAGATGAAGGGGTTCATCATGGGTGTCACCACTGTGAATAGCACAGCACCAATCTTATCTCCATCATCTGGGTGAGTGGATGAGGGGAAGAAGTAAACCCCTATAATGGTCCCGTAAAAGAGTAATACAACTGTCAGGTGAGAGCCGCAGGTGGAGAAGACTTTCCACTTTCCCTCCGTGGATGAGATTCTTAGGACAGCCCTGACAATGCAGATGTAGGAGAAGAGGATGAGGGCAAAGGGGACAGTGACAACTGATGCGCCCACGATAAACATTACGAGTTCGTTGATCGTTGTGTCTGAGCAGGACAGTTTGAGCAGAGGAGCCAAGTCACAGAAGAAGTGTGGGAGAGTGTTGCTGTCACAGAAGAGCAAAGGGAGGAGCAGAAGGGTGTGTGTTAGGGCAACAGTGTTACTCAGGGCCCATGGAATAACCGTGAGCAAAATGCAGACCCTGGGTTGCATGATGGTCACATAGTTGAGAGGGTGGCAGATAGCCACAAAACGGTCATAGGCCATGACTCCCAATAGGAAATTGTCAATAACAACAAAGACAATAGAAAAGTACATCTGTGTGATGCAGCTCTCATAGGAGATGGATTGAGTCTTGCTCTGAATATTCATCAGCATCTTGGGGACTGAGGTGGATATGGAGGAAATATCAGCAAAGGACAGATTGGCAAGGAAGAGATACATGGGGGTGTGAAGGTAAGAATCCAAGCTGATGGCCAGGATGATGAGCCCATTCCCAACCACAGTGACCAGGTACATACTCAGGAAAAGCACAAAGAGGAGCTTCTGCTGCTCAGCCTGGTTGGAGAGTCCCAGAAGGAGGAACCCAGAGATGGTGGTCTGATTTCCTTGATGCATATCTCTGCTGATCTGGAGAAAGGAACACAAGGTCTTCACGCCCCCAAAGAAAAGCCAGTACAGTACCATTTGGCTAGAACCATTGCAAGGAGGTAGAGAAAAATTACTCAATATGTCAGCAGGGCAGAGACTCAGGAAACGCCCTAGGAGGGAAAGACAGAGCTGCCATGATAGGCACTTGTCAATGAACATGTTTTAAACTTGGATATGACTCTGAAAGTGATGTTTATAGTTGGTTCCAAACATAATTAAATGCCTTAAACTGAAGACGACAGGCGAGGTGTACTCCATCTTCTAAAGATGCTAGATACCCCCAAAAGGAACTATTTAAAGTGAACAAAATGGCTCTACACCCTTTCCCATTATTCACCTTCATTTTGAAATCTAAGAAGACAGAAATGGGCAGAGTCACTGAGTGAAGTGTTTGGGAAGGAGACATGAGCAGGAGTTTGGAGCACTTACTGAAATACACTGCCATGTGGGTGCTCCTGCCCACTCCTGTTAGGGGGAGGACACCAGAAGAGCTGCTCTTGGACAACGTGTATGGGAAGAGAAACCAGACTTTTGCTTCACTGGTGGCAAGATATTAGATGAATGGAGTAAGTTTAGGGGGCTTTTAAGAACTTAAAAGATTTGGGTTTGTGTCCCATTTTTAAAGGTGGTGGGGGCTCATTAGATTAGCCCCCTGTGGCAGGGGTGGGGGCAATTCTGTACCCTCATCATGACATGACATGGATGCTGTTAGGCTCAGGTGACCTTGTTGGGATTCCAACAACAACAACAACAACAAAAGTAGCCTGTGGGGGTAGAGAAGGCTATAGCAGGGAGAGCATGCATGGCTTTCTCACAAAAAATGGATCATTAAAATATCAGGGAGAAAATTCATCGTCCTGGAACAGTAGTCCCAGAAATGAGGCCTCTGAAGAACCCCCAATAGTTTCGTGACAGGCATGGCTGCCACACAGTACTCACCTGCTGCCAGGATTTCATGGCACTAGACTTGAAGACTGTGTCTCTGTACCCATTCCCATTCTTCCTTCCCACTGCACATCCCCAGGCCACCTAAGCTCAGAGGGGAGGGCAGTCACTTTGATATTTAAGTTTTGATATTTGATATTTAAGTTTTAAATTGGACCAAGTTTTTGAATACCTGGATGTGAGTCTTCCATACCAAAGTAGAAGTTGTTTTTAAAACTAAAAGTGACCAGGACGCTAGAGTGACCTCCCAAGGGTAACCCAGAGTCAGGGAAGGAAGACTGGGCCAAGTCTGGTTTTCCCTGTGGCTGACTGGAAAAAACAGTGGCCTGAGAGCCGAGGTATTGAGTTCCTTCCGGTCTTTTCGTTCTCCTTGTATGGCCTCCTCTCACTCTTTCTCTCTCTTCAGTTTCTAAAAGGTTAGAGATAGCCATATACCAAATAACTTTTCTTTCCATGAAGAGGCCAAAACCCAGGAATCCTCCTTCTCTGGTATTCTGGAAAACCGAGGGGCAGTGGAGACCAAGCCATAGCCCTGAGTAGTCTCTTTGCTCCTGAGAAGCTTAGCTTACGAATCTCAGAGTAGGTAGAGACTCCCACTCAAAGCTACATGTGATAAGGAACCGGCAGGCATCTATATTTAAACCCCAGGACAAAACACAGACCTGCCTGAGAGGGTCCTGTGATCACTGAGCCCTGGGTTGGTTTGGGCTTGACTAGGACAGTGACAGGCGGTATGTGTGGTTTTGAGTGAGTTTCTAATTTCACCTTCCTGTGCTACCACCTCTCCCGCCCACCAGGAGTCCCACACTAATTGTTTTGAGTCCCTGAGGCAATAGTCTAGCTGGTTAAGAGCCGCAGTTATGTCTAAAAGGGCTCACCTCTGAAGGATGGCAAGTCTCAGGTAGTTACTGGAATCTAGACCGAGCAGCTTTTAACAGAGCGTTGACAGGGTAGCAGGGAGGAGCCTGAGAGCAGCCCTTATGTATATTTCAGAACCAGACTCTTCCCAAGTACAAGTCATGCTTCTGGGCTCTCATGGGGGCACTGAGCTCTTTCGATGTCATTTGGGATCATATCCCTGAAGTCTTTTCCTCAAACACACCGTTGTTTTCACCTTCCAGCCTCAGTGAGGTAAATGGGGAATAGACGGGCATCTCTGCTTTTTTTGGTTTCTGTTTTCAGGTACCTTTCCCCACTTGTGCTTTTCTCAGTAACTTAGTTTTTGCTGTTCTTCATAATAAGTGAAGTGTTTGCTGTGTGTCTTAGATTTTCATGACATGGTAAATATATTGAGTTCCTTCTGTTTCCTCTCCAGTGCCTAGTAGAGGGAGAGCGCTTAGTGAATACCTCAAGAACTGAGTGAAATTCCTGCACTAGGCTTTGTGATTCCAAAGAGATGCCATCTGCAACAGAAGGGGAGAGCCCATGGCCTCTGTACCCCTTGAATGGATGTCCGTGTGGGAAGGGAATCTCAGGACCCAGGGATTCAGCATTCACTGCTTTTAGCTGTAAATGAATGAAATAAACTCTGGGTTTTAATACTGAGAGGACACATACAGAGGACATGATTTGGGGTGGTTCACAGATATACTGGGAAGGCAGGAAAAAGAGGCCCTGGAATGTCAGGAGGAAGGGATGCTATATATATATATATATTATGTATCTATTGAGGCTGGGTATATATATATACCCAGCCTCAATAGATAAATTCCTTCTAATGCTTACATGGGCCTCATAATATAGTGCAGGTATTTCTTACCCAAACCAGGAAAATGCAGCTCTCCTCAATAGGAAACAATTTAATTGATAAACTAAATGTATAGTTACTCACAACCAATATTTAAAATAGCTGCTCAATGGAGAAGAAAGAGAAGGCAAGGCATTCTATTATCTATCTATCTATCATCTATCTATCTGGTCATAGATAGACAGGAAATGTGGGTGGAATCATAATCCTTGTTTCTGTACCTTGTCCGTGAGGCGTATTTATGAATTTCTTCTTCTACTACTGCTCGATGGTCTGAACATTGGTGTTCCCCTCAGATTCGTATGTTCAGACCTGACCCCAAGGATGGTGGTATTAGGAGGTGAGGGGGTCTTTGGGAGGTGAATAGGTCATGAGGGAGTCCTCATGAATGAGATTAGTGCTTTCAGAACAGAAACCCCAGAGAGCCCCCTCTTCCCTTCTGCCATGTGAGGACACAGGGAGAAGACAGCCATCGATGAGCTAAGAAGTGGGCTCTCACCAGACAATGAAGTTGCCTACACCTTCATCTTGGGGGGTGGGGGGACTTCCAGCCTCTAGAAGTGTGAGAAATAAAGCTCTGTTGTCTATAAGCCTCCCAGTTTATGAAATTTTGTTAAAGCAGCCTGAAATGACTAAGAAAACTACTAGCTCAGCATGTGTCTTCTAGAAAGCAGATCCAGGAGCAAGAATTTTCTCTTTCTCTGAGGGGTATGGATATTTAGTTGTCCTGACCTTTCAGGCTCTGGTTGTCATGATTGCTTCTCTAGAGTTCAGAATTACCCCGGTTCAAGGTTTTGGGAAATGGAAGCCCATTCCTCTACCATCCTGGGGAGGTAGAAACCGAGGGTTAGCCCTATTGAAAAAGAAGGACTTGGGAAAATCGCCTAAGCTTCTGACTACTTTTTATCTGTTCAGAGTTTATTAACAAAACATTACTTGGGCTTGACTCCATATCCTGTTCCTGTTCTGGCCTAAGTATTATGGGGAAGTCATGAGGGCTAACACTCAGGTTCTACTGTCCACAGTTCACAGTTGACTTGTAGATATAAGAGGTGAACAAGAAGCAAGAGGTTAAAGTTACCAATGGCGGATGGAGACAAGTACAGTGGTTGCTGTCGGATATCAAGCATGCTTGGGAAAATGCTGCAGGTATTCAGGGGAGAGAGAGTTACCTATACACTGGGGTATTAAGAAAATATTTCATGGCAGGTGTAAACTAGAGGGATTCTTTTAACATGGGTAGTGTTACATAGGTGGGGAGACATGGAAAGGGATTCTGAAGCAGGGGGAGGGTATGAGCAGAGGCCACATGGCGGGACCATGCATGGCATGTTCTGAGTTCAGTAAAGAAACCAGTGTTGCTGATATGGAAGCTCTGAAAAAGAAATAAATAAAGTTGAAAAGTTGTAACTTGGGAAATGGTAAATGCAATAGCAGCACATTTGCACAGCAGAAATGTGCTGCTTTTGCATTTACCATTTCCTTGCCTGTCATTTCTTGTCACTCATAAATTATATGGTGTGGAGTTGTTCCATGAACACAGTCATGGAATCTAGCACTGGAGGGCACCACAAAGGTCAACTAAAACATCACTCATTGTACAAATGAGTAAATTGAGGGACGGGTGACTTGTTAGCATCATTGGATTAGTTTTGGCTCAGAACCAAAAGTAGTGTCACATGAACTGGTTTCCAGTCCAGTTATGCTCTTGGAGGCTGATGTGGTAGAAAGAGCAGGGACTTTGAAGTGAGACAGACCTGGCTTGCAAGTCCATCTCCACCACCCAGTGGATATTGACCTTGGGCGTGTCACTTAAGCTGTAAGAGCTCCTATTTGCATACCAAAAAAACTGGCAATCATCCCTAGGACACATTTAACAGCTCAACAGACATTAGGTAATTTTCTTTTATTTACTCGGGAGGTGTCAGCCACCTTGGAAATATAATTTAAGAACTCCACACTCCCAGCCTCTCTTTGAGGTTTGAGATTGTTGGGTCCCCCAAAATTGGGTATCCCGATAATGGGTCCGTGATTAAAGGAGCGAGACTGATACAAAGCAAAGATCAAGCAAAGATTTATTTCGCTCCAAGCATCAGGAATCATACCAACCGTCAAACAGACTGGTCGGGGCGCCCCTCCAGAGAGGAGGACCCCTCCCTGCCTTCCAGACTAACTTTTATAGAGCAAAGGCCATGTGGTTGGGCCTGGCCACAAACAGGTGGCCAATGAGATTGTAACACACACACAGGAAACTCAACAGTGATGCTAGGTGACAAATTGAATTACAATTTACGCTAGTAGACATTTGAACCAGCCTTGGTAAGGATTGGCGCCAAAAGGCTCCCAAAGCGCAGGTGCCCCTACTCCTTGGTAGCTAGGAGACAGTATGCACCACCACTGATTGAATACCTCCACCTGGCCTGACCCACCCTTGTACTTGGACTTCGTTACCCGGGACTGGTTTCCCGGACTTGCTTTTAAGTAAGTTAAAAGCCTTGCCCTGGCCGGGGGGCAAGGTCAATTTAAGCTTTACCGCAAAATGGCAGTTCAACCGGGGTGGGGCTGCTCTGGCTGAATAGGCCCTTACAAGATAAACACTGATAAAATCACCAAGGACTCAGAAAACAAAATGTCTCCAGTATGGTCAGGTTGAGACACATGTGTGTTAGCCTCTGGCCAGTGGGGCATGGGGTGCTGAAGAATTGGAATATGGGGTGAGAGAACCCTTCTAATGAAGTGCCCTCTCATAAGAGACCCAGAAACAGGAATACAGAGAAGACATTAGAATCAAATTCATAATGGATAGAAAAATTGGATTAACAATACTTATACAATTAAATATGATTCAGGTATTAAAAAGAACAAATTGCTAAAATACATGACCACCTATGTGAATCTCAAAAACATTATGTTAAGTGACAGAAGCCAGACACAAAAGAAAACATAGTATGTGAGTTCCGTTCATATGAAATTCCTGTATGGGCACAGCTAATCTATGGGAATAGAAGTCAGAGCAGTGGTTGATTGGGCAGGGAGGGGAGTTGATTGGAAAGGGGAACAAGAGAAATTTCTGGGGTGATGAAAATATTTTATTATTGAATACAATTGCCCAAAGACATCAAACTGAACCATTTGAAATCTATGTATTTTCTTGTATGTTACTTACATTTTGATTAAAATATATAAAAACAAAGTAAACTCACCACATTTTCCTTTTTTGCTTTAAGTGTTATTTGAATTATGATCACATCAGAGTTAATGGAAAAATCATTTCTTGCCTTGTCTTTTCTTCCAGATAAGCAGACGGTGAGATGTTAAATCTTTGCTGGGATCTGGAAGCAGTAGCTGGGAGGCAGAGTGAAGCCAAGGATGCTTCTACATATGGTAACATCCAGAGGGAAGCCGTCATCCTCCAAGATGATCTAATATATAGTCCACAGAGGACAAGAGTCGAGAGACCAGATATGTGGCAGTTTCTCAGAAAGAGGATGACCCAGGATAGAACAAGCCAGTGGGCACTTGTGGATAGCCACAGAGATTTTCTGGAGGTTTATGTCCTCATCTGTGCAGGTGGGATGGAGTCTTAGACGTTTTGGAACCAGAGTTTCTAAAAGCTCCTTGGTAATAGGAAAAAATATAAGCCCCTCTTTGAGAATACACACAAGAAATTACCAAAACTTACATTGAGGAATTCTGAAGCAGGGGGGAATATGGTACACAATGGTCTTCTTGCATATTATTCTCCTCTACAATACTCCTCTGGAATTTCTATATTCTAAAAAAAAAAAAAAAAGATTGACTTATAATTGTGTGTTTCTGTTGCGTTAGATTCCTTGAAAGCAGGTATCCTGTGTTTTGTATATGAATTTAAGCATATAGCCCAGTGTCAGGTACAAAATATGGTCCCTTCCTCATCCCCAGGTAACCATCCCTCTACACTCTCTTTATCCCAAATCCCTGCCCCCCTCACCACCTTCCTCCTTATTTCCATAGCATTTGCCTATTTTGTCTCTTTCTCCCTCATGAACATTAGATCCATGGAGTCAGAGACTTTTGCAAATAATAGATTCTTTCTAAATATTTGTTTAAAAATGAGTCAATGAATGTTTATGATAAATAATTATTGAAGGAATTATTGTATGATGACTTCAAGGTGCCTTTCTAAAATAGTTTCATGAAGATCACCAAGTATGTATTTTGTGGTCTCTGGGGATGGTTACACAACATCGTACGCCTTCTCTGTTGAGGAGCTTCTTTTTTCCAACGCTATAAGCACCATGTCTTTTCCTTCTTATGAGAGCTGAATTGAAAACCAAAAGAAGCAACTAGGACAATCTCATATTGGAGTTGTGGGCAAAGAGAGGCTCAAGCAATAATCACCATCCCCTTTCAAGCTTCTACTTATTTTCACTAGAATTCAAAATTTTATAATGTGGTTTTCAAAGTAACTACTGGGAGAGGAAGAAGCAGAGAGAGAAAGGAGAGAAAGAGACAGAGGAAAGGGAATATGGACATCATTATCAAAATGTCTGTTACGATGCTTGACGTGTGATACGGCAGGTTATTTCTGACCCATCCAATATCCACAAAGCAAACTACCTGCCCAGGGTGTGTTGTTGCATCATATCTCTCCTTCCATCCTCTTACTGCCGGACAATACACACATGCACAAACACATACTCCTTATATGGTTTCCTTGGTCTTCAACATGTGGGAAGGAGAAATTGGAACTCCTGTGAATTTTCGGGAATGCACAAAATTAAGCCATGTAAAGAGTATTCTCACTATTTTTTATCTTCTTTATTCTTACTATAGGCATCTAAAATTTAATAATTATAAATATTAGATGTATTAATATCTACCAAGTACTGTAGGCTTCAACAAATACCCAAACACTGGAAAATGCCTGTGCACATTACTGGGTGGTTTCTGAATAAAGAAACATTCGGATTTCCTATTAACACTAACAGCACTGTGCAGAATCACATGTCAAAACCACCAATCTAAGGACTTATTTGCTTCCAAAATGTCTTATTTCTTGGAACATCACTCATAGGATTTGTATAAAGTTTCCTAGACATATACACTTATGAATATTTATTTTATTTGCAAGGATGACTCACTGTTAGCAGCAGACAGGGCCATGAACTCACACATGGAAAGAGTCACCATCAAGACTGACTGATCCGGTCATGACCCTTTCTTGCCTGTCTGGTGCTTCCTGTCCTCATTCCTGAAATGTAAACTTAACCTCTGACTCTGCATGCCGTCTTTCCTGCTCTTGCTTTCCACTTGACCTGAGTGGATTCCTCTAAACCAGTAGCCTCTCTGCGTTGCTTATCATGCTTTAGTTCTTGGAGGAGCGTTATGATACCTTTTCCCAATTTTCCTAATTTCTAATCTATCTTTTCTCAGAATTGGGGTTTAAAAATAAATAATTGCTTTTGAGAAACGCTGGGAAGGAATTCCTCCATGGAAACACAACTCTCACCACTGTGGCTAACCTTCCCTTTCATGCACCGATTGAGCCATAAGAAAGGGTTGGAGAAATCCAGTGTGACAACATAGCAGTGATAAAGGGTTTAAGAAGACATAATGATGTTTTTAGTGAAGTTACTTGCAAGCAGTGTCATTGCAGGGAATGGGAGTGATTCCCATTTTGTATTGTATGTAGCGCAGTGTTTTTTTTTTTTTTTTTTAAAGATTTTATTTATTTATTTGATGGACAGAGATCACAAGTAGGCAGAGAGGCAGGCAGAGAGAAAGGGGGGAAGCAGGCGCCCCGCTGAGCAGAGAGCCTGATGCAGGGCTCAATCCCAGGACCCTGAGATCATGACCTGAGCTGAAGGCAGAGGCTTTAACCCACTGAGCCACCCAGGCACCCCGTAGCACGTGTTTAATTAAACAAAACAAAACAAAACAAAACAAAACAACAACAACAACAACTTCCATTCAGCTAAAATATGTCCAGGAAGGTAACCAGGGGAGCCCAGAAATTCAGTGGACAGGACTCATCACCACTCTTCCTGATAGAGTAACAGTTCACCTTCTTTTTTGATTCTAGGTTAATTTTCTCTATGATTTGTGACATCAAATAAAAATGAAAGGAGGTTGGGAAACATAGTTGGAAACTTTCCTCGAGTTTGCATTCTGGACAATGCCTTGCACAGTGTGTACATATAATTGATTCATTCTGTACTGATGTGGCTTTGACTGCATAGGTTGATGAGCGACCTGCCAACCAGAGAGTTTTCCTCCCTTCCTCCAGCATTCAGTTGGAAGCAAAGGCATTTCTAATACATTGTTAAACCCATGACCGTTTCCAGGATAACGAACACTTTGTAGGCCTTCTCGTTATCCCCATGTGAAATCAGTGTAAAAAGTTAAAAGCATCAGGGCACCTGGGTGGCTCAGTCCATTAAGTGACTGACTTCGGCACAGGTCATGATCTCGGGGTCCTGGGATCCACCCCCACACGGGGCTCAGTACTCAGTGGGGAGTCTACTTCTCCCTCTCCCTTCACCCCTCTCCCTGCCTGTGCTCTGTGTCTCCAATAAATAAATAAAGCCTTAAAAAAGTTGAAAGCAACAAAAGCAGTAGTTTTGAAGAGAAGAAGTAATGAAAACATAAAGTGCATACCTAGGAAAAATGTGAAGGTTGGAGGATTGTGTTGTGATGGGAATTTACAGGCCAAATAAATTTATATGAGCCTCAGATTCCTTTCAGAAATTATCATTTTTCGGCTTATGAGGGTAACACAGCCTCATTTTACAACACATGGAAAAATGAATAGATTAATAAAGAAGAAGCAATTATCCATAGTTCTACAGATCATGGATGAGAACCATGAACTTTCTGGTGTACTACTATTCATTATTCCGCACATGTATTTTTATAGCAGTGGGCTCCTGTTGTAAGTGGAGGTTTATACCTAGCTCTTATCACTTACTGTTAAAATCACTTATCACTTCCTGTTAAACTGTTAAATGTAGCCCCTTCTTATTAAATATTAATTTAAATACGATTTTAAGTACGGTTGTATTCATGTGTCCAACATTGGAAGTGAGATTTTAATACCTTTTCATTTTATAAATACAAGGAGCAGCCTTAAAGTTCCAGTTTCGTTAGACTTAATTTTTTGAGGTTACGATTTTTAGAACAAGAATTATTGAATCCATGAAAGGAGACGCTTTTAGGCTTTTGGTATACTTAGCCTTATGGCATTTTGAAAAGTTATACCGAGTCCTTGATCAGTTTTATTTTATTTTTTTTAAAGATTTTATTTATTTATTTGACAGACAGAGATCACAGTAGACAGAGAGGCAGGCAGAAAGAGAGAGAGGGAAGCAGGCTCCCTGCTGAGCAGAGAGCCTGATTCAGGATTCGATCCCAGGACCCCGAGACCATGACCTGAGCCAAAGGCAGCGGCTTAACCCACTGAGCCACCCAGGTGCCCCCTTGATCAGTTTTAAATCCACTGGTGACACGCTCACTCTTCTGAGGTTGCTAACTAAAGTCAGCTTCAGGGGCTGGATCCAGACCCTTGCCAGGCAGGTTATGTCCTCCCCCAGCTGTTCTGGTAACAGGTAATTTCTGGTAACTGGGAACAGGTAATTTCTGGTTAAGCCCTGTCCTCGTAGCCCTCTTCACGGCACTGTTCCTCAAGGTGTAAGTGAGAAGGTTGGGCAGCGTGATGTCAGCTGTGCAAAGCGCAGAGGTTCTACAGAGTATTGGCCTGCGGGCCGGGCGCAGGTGCAGGAGGATGGAACCACCACCTGCCAGCGGGACCCGCTGCGGTGGCAGGGCCAGTGGCGCCACCTGCTGAGCGGGTCTGCGAACAGCAGCCGTTCAGAAGGCGCGGGGAGAGGTGAGTCAGGAGAGCAAAGCTGCCTGCAAGCCCACAGTCTGGATAGTTTCTACAGATGCAGCTTCCATCCCTCAGCATGGCTGGCGCACTGTGCTCAGCCAATCAGTGCCAAGTCCTGACCGTTTTCTGGCACCGCGGAGTGAAAAGCAAGGAAGGCAACCCGCTGGGAGGTTTGGAATGAAGGAAATGGATGCATTAAATAAGCTCCCGTTTGCCATGCACTCGTGTCTAAATCAACAATAAAATACATTGCTCTTAGATCTACGCCTCTGTGAAGGGATCTTAGTGTCATTGCCCCGCCAGGGCGCAGGGCGTCTGCAGGTATGAGGCTGAGGGAGCAATTGCCATGACTGGGCTGTGAACCTTGAAAGCAGGGCCAGCAGACTCGAGCGCCCGCCTTGCCCGCTTTGTCTGAATTTTCCAATCTTACTCAAAGCACTTCAAGGCAATGAGCGCTGAGTGGGGACACAGGGACAAACATGGAAAAGAACGGCCAACTGCAAAGTGTGGGAAAGTAAGTATTGTAATTCCGTGTTCGTTGTTTGGAGTTCCTGGTCATGGCAACTGACAGACACCCACCCCAAGCCCCTCAAGCCTCAGCTGGCCTCAGAGGCTGCTTTACCGAGGACCGCATTCCTCAGGGCACCTTTCACATCCTTGTTCCTAAGGGTGTAAATCAGCGGGTTGAGGAGTGGGGTGACGAAGGTGTAGACCAGGGCGATGTGGCGGTCCTCGTCCTCGGAGGTGCTGGAGCGGGGGCGCAGGTAGACCAGGCTGCAACAACCGTACTGCAGCAGGACCACGGTGAGGTGCGAGGAGCAGGTGGAGAAGGCCCGGCGGCGGCCCTCGGCGGAGCGGATGCGCAGGATGGCCGAGGCGATGAACACGTAGGAGACACAGATGAGCAGGAAAGGGACGGTCAGCACCAGGATGCCCACCACGTAGAGGACGGCCTGGTGCACGCGGATGTCAGCGCAGGCCAGTCGCAGGACTGGGGGCACGTCGCAGAGGAAGTGGTTGATTTCCCGGCGGTGTCCGCAGAAGGGCAGCGTGAAGATTAAGGCTGTGAGCTGCAGGGAGAGGAGGAGGGCCAGGCCCACGGCGCACACCACCATCTGGACGCACAGCCTCTGGGTCATGATGAGGGTGTAGTGCAGGGGGTGGCAGATGGCCACATAGCGATCGTATGCCATGACCGCCAAGAGAAAACAGTCAGTGCTGCCAAGGGTGACGAAAAAGAACATTTGCGCCCCACAGCCAGCCAGTGGAATGGGCTTCCGGGCCCCCCAAATGTTGGAAAGCATCAGAGGCACCACCACCGACGTGTAGCAGATTTCTAGGAAAGACAGGTTGCACAAGAAGAAGTACATCGGGGTGCGGAGCGAGCTGTGTGTGCACACCACCCAGATGATGGCTGTGTTGCCGCAGAGGATCAGCAAGTAGAGGAGGAGGAAGAGGAGGAAGAGGAGGACCTGGAATTCAGGGACGGTGGTGAACACGCGGAACACGAACTCAGTGGGGCCGGACTGGTTGAGGACGGGGCTCCTAGCAAACATTGTCACCTGCAAAGGACGAGCAGAAAGTGCGAATCTTCCTTTGCCTTTATTGTGGGAAGAAAAGCAAACATTTAAAATTCGATCTTTGATTTAGCATTTCTTTAGTCTCCACTTTCTGATTTCAGTGCTTGGGGTGAATTCACACACTAGAGGCTATGGTATATTTTTCCATGGAGAGCTTCATAAATGGGATAGATACTCATCTGCAGAAGGTTCTGGTGCCCAACACATGCAGATAATTCTTGGTGAAGTGTCTTTTTTTACTCTGGTATTTTACATCCAATGGACAAGGGCTAATTCTTTGCTTCTATTTAATCAAAGAGTTGTGTAGTTGTAGGTATTTTCAAAGTTAGACGAATGGATGTCTTGTTCACTTTTTGGGTAAGCATTCTTGTTGAACTGTAATATACAGAGAAGTTCACAAATCCTGAGGCTACCACTTGATTTTTTTTTTTTAACACAGTAAATACACTGGTATAACCACGATCAAGATGAACAAATTGAAAAATTTCAGTAACCCTACTAGCATCCCTCCTGTTTCCTGTCTTTCTACCTCATAAAGGCAAAACTACTCTTTTGACTCTTGTCACGGCAGATTAGTTTATGTTTCAATTCATATGTGTGACTGGCTTCAACATTGTGTCTGCAAAGTTTATTCTTGCTGTTCGATGTACCAAGGCTTTATTCTTTCTGTTGTTTTATAGTATTCCAGTTTATGGCTGAGCTATAATTTATTCATGAGTTCACTTCTCATCCAGTTATTTTGGGTCATATAAAACTGGGCAAGCACCTTTTATTCCAATCCTCCTGATATATACTTTTTATATATTTCCTTTCCTTTGCATATTTTTTCCTAAATTTGCAGTCATCGACCTAAACTTTTGGATTTGGACAGGTTCACATAGAAAGGGACTGTATGGAGTAAGGAAAAATTAAGGTGGAGCTGCCCGAGAGAAGAAAAGACAATAAGGGGACAAAAAATGTAATAACAAAATTGAAATAAATATTAGAACCCCAAGTGAATAAGAAAAGAGCCTTAAAAGCATCTGGGAGGCGAAAAGCGTCAATAAATTAAGCTCCTTCAGCTTACTACAACTTTTCAACATAAAACTCAAGAGATGATAAAATAATGTCTACAGTTTTAAGAAAAACAAATTGGTGTGAAAGAATTCTGTACCCAGGCTTTAGTGATTTATGTTCAAAAGCAACAGACAGACTTTCTCAGACTTACAAGGTATTAGGAAGTATGTCATTCTAAATATAGTGAAAAAAATTCCTCAACAAAGACTCCTGGTTGCTGGGCAATTAATCAGCATACATAATCCAGGACTGGGGAAGTCATAATGTAAAAACTTGATTTGAGAATACCTATTTAACACTAAAGGATTAATGCAAATATTGTTAAAAGCCCAAAAATTCCCAAGATAATTCTTGATAACTTATGTAATATAAAATGCAAGAAGTAAAATAATCCTGCACATTTAAAACAACAAATTATATTATCAGGAAATTGATAGGGAAGGATGGGAGAAATAATATAATCATGAAATAATTCCCTCAACCTGTATCAGGAAGGATTCAAGAGCTATTTCCTTTAGCTATGACTGATCAGAGAAATACCTATTCAAACATATATTTCTGAGCGACGATCACCAGTAAAATAACACTACGCATATCCATTCCAAATCCTCTGGTTTAAAAAGTAAATCTCATACAGAGAACAAAAGGCTCAAATGAAGGAAACTGTGAACAAGCATTTAAGATAAAATAGCTTAAATAAGAAAAGTAAATATTTAATTCCTGAAAACAAGTTTAAATGAAGGTTAGATTCTATTAAAGACAGAGTCTCATATTTACATAATAAATCTTTCAAGAGCACGTACAGTGTGACACAGGAAAGCTAGCATTACTTTAGTGTCGCATTGTGTGTTTTGTGATCTAGCCAATGCAAGGAGACGGAAGTTAGACGGGAGTTAGATTTGATCATAACTGAAAACACAATAGAAACGATTGAAAAACTTGGATCAATAAGATATTCATGGGAGTGGCTAGTTCCAAATGACATGTAGCAGAGGGTCTCTTAACTAATAACCTTCAATGTACTGCTGTGTCAGATTAACCAAGCTCCTCATTCCCTCTGTTCAATGTACTAAATGATGCCCATGAACATAAGGGACTGGTAGCTCTTTGTACCATGTCTGAGCATTCCTACACCTACGTGCTGAGTTGTATGTCTATATATTGGTGTGGTTTCTCTCAAATGAACTTATATTACTTGTATTCATGTTGTGATTATGTAATTTTATTAAGTATTTAGAAAATCTAAGAAGTTGTTATAGAAATATAAATGATGAAAATTAACAACTGAATGCTTGATAATTGCAAGCTGCTAAAAATTTTTGTGGAGTAACGTGTGAGTGGGACCACAAAGGAACACAGGGAGGGAAATTTGGAATAATTTAATATTTGCATTTGACATGGGTCTAAATGTTCACTCTGTTATTACAAAAGCTAAAGCTGGAATTAATATGTGATATTTGAGAAGAAAGGCTTTGATTTCAGGTGATACACACTCAAAGCCCTTGGCTTTATATGAAAAGGTTGATAAATAAACACCCACTGGAAGATTTTAAGTTAAAGTAAAATGATTAAGGTAAGTATGTAGTTCATGGTTTGGATGTTAGGGCTCTCTGTTTCTATCAATGTTGGTTACAAAGTATCCTTCCCTTAAAAAGCCACCAAAATGAATGGGTGGATAATAAACAATACAGCAGTGAATATACCTAAGAAGTAGCAAACAGGAACTTCTTGAAGAAAACTGCGAAGGTTGGCACCAATATGCCTTGACTGAGAGCACCAACATTTCAGTGTTAATTGGCTTGAAGTACGTAGTGATTTCTGTGTAATTCCCATCAAAATCCCTGGAGGAATAAACAAGAGAATGTTAACAAAATAGAGAGTGCTGCAATAGAACAAAATTTACATCATGAGTTATTAAAATATATCACCAATGATTCTATGTTATAAAATATATCCTATGTTCCATCATAAATAAAAATGGTATTCATAGAACAGTAGAACTGCAGCATACTGGAACACAAGGAACCATTAATACTAGCCAAGTATGACACTCATTGGGTCCAGCATTAATTTATGCACTTTACATTTTTGAAAAATTTAATTTAATATTTTTATGTGTGTTCCAAAATTCATTGTTTATGCACCACACCCAGTGCTCCATGCAATACGTGCCCTCCTTAATACCCACCACCAGGCTTACCCAACTCCCCACCTCCCTCCCCTCCCAAACCCTCAGTTGCACTTTATATTTCTTAATTCATTTCATAATGGGCCTCTAAAAAAGGACTCTTATATCTGCTTTATGGATGAGAAAATTGAGGCACAGAGAGGGTAAGTAACTTGCCCAAAGTCACACCTCTAGCAGCTGTTGGAATAAGAATTTAAACATGATCTGGTTCCAGAGTCTCTCGTCTTAATCACGGTTACACTACCTCTGTCTATTATGTGCATCAGTTTTATCATCTGTAAAATCCATCTGAAAACACACGTACTTACTTCTCAGGTTGTTGTGAGACTCAGATGAATTATTCTGTAAAAGTACTTAGAACAGTCCAGGCACAGAGGACACATTCAATGTATATTCACTGTTGTCATTATTCAAATCAATTAGAGAGGATCAATTTTCTAATATGGACTTATGGCAATGGGCAAATCATTTAAAAAATGAACTTCCTAATGCATTACACATCAAAATTTATTTCTGATGGACTTGAGGGCCAAATAATTTAAAAACAGGAAGAAAACTACAAATGAGTTACAAGCAAATGAACAGAATCCATAAAAATATTACGGATATTTTGACAGAATAAAAAAATAAAAGATCCATGGGTCAAAAGCACAATAAGCAAACTGAATAGGAGATGAAATTTTATATAATCCGCCAAAAATAAACTCCTCCTAAGAAAAACAAATAGAGGATCTGAACAGGCAATTCAAAAAAACAATATGCTAATAATGAAAATCGTGCAAATTCAACTTAATTAATATTCAAATAAATATACAATGAAACAAAATCAAATAGTATTTTCTACTTACAAACTGACAGTGGTGGGAAAAAAGATAATCCCTGCAGTTGTTAAAGTTGTAAGGAGAGACACATCCGCATATATTGCTAGTGGACGTGTAAGGTGCTGGAAGAATTGGTGAAGTGCAATCTGGCAATATGTAAGAAAAGACTTAATAGATGGGTGCACTTTGCTTCAGCAATATAATTTCAAGGAATTTATTCTTATAAACTAGCCACGAGTCCATGCATAAAGTTATGACAGTTTCCTGTATCATGGTGATACATGGTGATATTTGGTATCAACCAAAATATCAGTAAGAGGAAAATGCTTAAATTAATTGTGGCATATCCACGTGATGGGACAAGCAATCATTTAAAAACGATGTTGCAGAAAGATAATAAGATCAGGAAGGCTTATGAAAACGCAGATCGAAAAAAACCATTACATCATGATTCTATTAAAAAATAATGAAATCTGTTCATAAAAATATAAAAGAACATTTTTGAAAGTATTAATAGCAAATATTGCCAGAGTGAAAGGGATTGCGAATCTTTCTGTGTATGACTTATGCTTTTCTGTGTTTACAAATTTTGCACTGAGCATGTGCAATTTGGCAATCATATAGTAAATTAACATGTTTCCTTTATTCATTGGTGTTTCAACGTGGTGTTGGGAAGGAAAGCAGGTGGTGTCAATCACATGGAGTTTTGTAGTCAGTTAGATCTGGTTTTGAAATCCAGTCCCCTTGTTTGGTAATTTAATTTTATGTTAATTATGTAAGCTTTGGTTCTCTGATGTGTGCTTTTATGTTAATTATGTAAGCTTTGGTTCTCTGATGGAGGCTTACATGGAATTTATAAACATTAAATGCTTCAAATGTATAATGTGTTTGGGATATAACAAGCGTCCAATGACTGTAACTGCCCTCCTCTCTCTTTTTCCACAATGGTCACTTTCCCTTGGATATTTACCCTTTGGTTCTTATCTCTTCTGGAGCTGATAGTGAGGTTCCTTTAGAGCTGAGTCTTTTCAGGCCTTGCAGTTGCTGTGCTAAACGAATAATAAAAAGAGTAATAGAGAAAATAGGGAAAAATAAAACAAAATGAAAAAGAGATTTCAGTAAAATATGTTTTTTTTAAGATTCTATTTTTCTGTTTGTCAGAGAGAGAGAGAGAGACCACAAGCAGGGGGAGCAGCAGGTAGAGAGAGAGGGAGAAACAGGCTCCCCGCTAACAGCCTGACATGGGATTTGATCTCAGGGCCCTGTGATCGTGACCTGAGCCAAAGGCATACTCTTAACTGACTGAGCCACCCTGGCATCTGTCAGTAAACTAGCTTTAGTTACATATGGTGAAAACCACAGAAGGTAGATCTGGATTCAGGAGAACATTTAAAGATGGTTCTATCTTATTAAGACATGAACATCAAATGGACAGCACTGTACTTAACAGGAACATTGAAGATTTGGTGCAAAACATAATTTGGAGATAAAGCAAGACATGTGGTGTGGAGAGTGATGTGTGCCAGGGCAAGTCACTATAGGGTTATTTCCAGGAAGAACTCACACACATACCCAAGGTGGGACTATAGCCTATTGAAAAACCAAACACATCAGAGTTTGTATTTACACATTAGGGATTGCCTCTCCAGTGTTCACTCTCAAAAGTTTTCCACTCTACTGTTCTCAGAGAACCTCCCAACCCTGTTATGAACACTACTTGTGAATTCACTTGATTTCGGGTGTATTCCTTCCTTGAGGAGCTGATACTTAAAGCACTCCACTCTGGGCAGCACCGGTGTGATAAACATTCCAAACAGGGCCATATTTCTGCTCCACAAGGGCAAGAATGTCTGTTTTGTTCACCAGTATATCCCTATCACAACTGATCTGACTTGAACAAAATTGAATTGTTTTGTAGCTAAATCTCATGCTCTTTATTTTTATTTATTTATTTATTTTAAAAATATTTTATTTATCTATTTGACAGAGAGAGAGAGAGAGAGAGAGAGAACACAAGCAGGGGGAGTTGGAGAGGGAGAAGCAGGCTTCCTGCTGAGCAGAGAGCCCCGTGGTGGGGCTCCATCCCAGGACCTGGATCATGACCTGAGCTGAAGGCAGATGCTTAACAATTGAGCCCCCCAGCCCCCTGATGAACCAATTCATAAACTGTGTTCCTTGGAACATGAGCTCTTCTGATGCTTCAGAAATGAGCTTTTATGAGCAAATTGAAAACATTCACACTTCCTCTGAAGATTTACAATGCATATTAGCACAACAAAGTTCTGGGATGTCCTATTCTAAAGCAAATAGCTTCAATTTACCTGAAATTTCCAATTATTTTTACCATGGAATACTGCCCCCCACCCCACATAGCACCATTAAATTGTTTATGCCTTATTATTTAAAAATGCTGCTTGAAAAAAGTGAATTTCATGCTATACTCTTTAAGATGGTCCCTTGGAAGAAATAGTGGGAAAAAAAAAAAAGGAAAAGGCTCATTTCATTATGGGTTTACACTTATTAGGTATATGATACTGAGCAGTTCCATCATTCATCAGTTACCTTCCTACATCTGTACAACTGGATAGTAACACCCACTCTGATAACCCATTTTGTCCTGCAATTTAATATCAATATATATGAATGTTCTTCCCCAATAGTAAAATGTTATAGGAATTTTTGTCTCTTACTATTATTTTAAAAAAATTTAAAAAATTATTTATTATTATTATTATAAGAATATTATATAAAAATTTATTATTTTATACATTTTAAATTTTTATTATTTTAAAAAAATTTTAAAAATTTAAAATTTTATAATTTTTATTATTATAAAAATATTATTATAAAAATTATTATTATTTTTAAAAATAAAATCAACCAAAAGAATTAAGTCTCTTGAGATGCTCCCTTACCACTTTGAAATTTGCTCCTTTCCATCAGCCACTTCAGGAAATTCACTAAAGAGAAGGTTAACTTTCTTGCTGAGACATTGAGTTCCTGCCATAGAAGGTAAATGAGCTCTCCCAGAAAGCTCATTGACTCTTCCAAGGTAAAATGGAATGAAGACCCATGAACTTCGAGTTGCAGTATTTCCTGGAGAAGACTGTGGTGTATGATACCTCCATAATGTCCAGATAAAAACAGAGAAGTGTCTTACATGCTAACATTCAGGAGAAGAGACACCACTTAGAAATTTGTGATCAAGATGGAGCAGGATGTGAGAGAGATATCCTTTGGAAGGATGATACTATGGAATAATCCTAATTCAAATTCTGAATTAGAATCCTGTCTCTTCCTTAATGATAGAAAATGGATTCTGTTACAGCCACTCTGTGTCCAGTCTTGCCTGACTGAGTCAGATTGGTTAGTGTCCTTTATGAAATGTCTTTAAAATTAATGGGTCCCCAAAGAGGAGGAATTTCCCCAGTGGTTTCCCCTTAAACTGAACCCAACTGGAGAAAGAAATTGAGGAAAATTTCCCGAGTTGATCAACTAAGCAAGATTACTGGGCAAGATTAGTGGACAATGACACTCTGGGAATTCCATAAGGGGATCCTCGTTCCTGCCCTGTACCCACCAGGGAAATTTCCGATATTGTGTTCTGGACAATGTCCCAGTGAGCATTGTTGAATGCACACGTTCTTTTCAGCCTGAGCTCAAGGTGCATGTGCGATGCACAAATTCAGCACTAGCCTAGGCATCTGGGGATCTGGAGTTGAGTTCTGGCTCTGCTGTGTGGTAGCTTGACCTTGGGCAAGTACTGAAGCTCTTATGTGGGCTACTCATCTGGGGTGTCAGGTATGGTATTCAGGGGACATCAAGGATCCTTCTAGCTCTGAAATTCTATGAATGGTGGGTACCTTTTTCTTGAGAAGCAAAAAATTTATGAAGGATTTTTCCATAATCATTCCTTTTGACCTTTGGTTTTATTTTCTCTGATCTTACTTGTTTTTGTTTTATGATCAAGTTTTTTCCTCTGCTGACGCTTTTCTAGACATTAAAAAGTGGATTTTTTTGTTCTTGTTGCTTTTAATATAGTTCTATTTCCAACTCTGCCTTACCATGTTTTTCTTCTTTGTTTCTCCCTTTCTACCTCCCTCCAGACTTCATGGACTTAAAATTCCATACCTTTTCATCATTAATTTTTAGCCATTAATTTTTAGCCATGTTCAACCTCCTTGTTTTATGTCCATTAGCAATAGCAATTTTTTATTCAATATGTAAGAATATTTATTGAATTCTTGCTGTCAGCCAAGCCCTACTTTCAATGGTTGGGATACTTCAGGGTACAAAGCAGACAACAATTTTGTCCTCATAGAGATTGTGTTCTCAGAGGGAGGAAGACAGATCATATGCAATAAATAAGAACAAGCACATTTAATAATGTGTTGGAGGGGTGGGTGCTCTAGAAAATAAGCAGTACAGGGAAAGGACAATGGAAGAAAGAGTGGAGGAGAGTAATATTATAGACAAGTCGTGTGCAGCGGCTACTTACTTGGTGTTCTGGGAAGGCCTGCAACTCATCTATACCTCATCAGCTCATCTCGGAAATGAAGCACTAGCCAGGGGAAGAGAAGGGAGATCTTAGAGCAGAGGCAATTTCACATGAAAAGGTCTTTCCTGAAGCCAAAATAAGCAAATCAAATTCATCCACAATGGTCCAAAATATTTAGAGCCCATGTGAGTGAAGACAATTTGCTTTTTATATTCAGGGCAATGGACAATTAAGTCTCGCAACTGAATGGTTGGGTAAGTGATCATGGAGGCTGTCTTCAGATGTGTTTTCCTTTTTTCTCCCACACAGATACATTTATTTGTTCAGATGAGCTCATTCCCATGAACATATTTTTATACTCTTGCAACAGTTCTATGTAATACGTTATAAATGTCCCTCCTACTTTCCTTCCTTCCTTCCTTTCCTTTATTTCCTTTCCTTTCCTTTCTTTTCCTCTCTTTCCCTTGCTTCCTTTCCTTCCCTCTTCTCTTCTCCCCTCCCTTCCTTTTCTTTCTAAAAAGATTTATTCATTTATTTTAAAGAAAGAGAGTGAGTGCGCACACAAGCGTGTGCCTGAAAGGAGGGCAGAGGGAGAGGGAGAGAGACAATCCTCAAGCAGACTCCTCGCTGAGTGTGGAGACTGACCTGGCTTTGATCCTAGGACCCTGAGTTCATGACCTGAGTTGAAATCAGGAGCCACCCAGGTGTCCCTAAATGTCTTCCTTTTTAAATGCCATGTTCACTCTTATACTTTTTGTGACTACTCAGTAGTATCGATGTTCCATAATTTATTAAACTCTTCTCCAATACTGGACATTTAATATATTTTTATTTTTATTTTTTACTACTTTAAATAAATGTATCATTAATTCAGGGGATCTCATTCCTTTAGTCATCCTATACACGTTCTTATTGTTCCTATCCTCAATTTATACAGATATTTTCATATGATTTAGAAGGTAATTATGATGTAAAAAACACTTCACATTTCTTTTTTTAATTTCTTTTTTATTTGTTTTCAGCATAACAGTATTCATTATTTTTTCACCACACCCAGTGCTCCATGCAATCCGTGCCCCTCTCTATTACCCACCACCTGGTACCCTGACCTCCCACCCTCCTGCCACTTCAAACCCCTCAGATTGTTTTTCAGAGTCCATAGTCTCTCATAGTTTACCTCCCCTTCCAATTTCTCCCCAACTCCCTTCTCCTCTCTAACTCCCCTTGTCCTCCATGATATTTGTTATGCTCCACAAATAAGTGAAACCATATGATAATTGACTCTCTCTGCTTGATTTATTTCACTCAGCATAATCTCTTCCAGTCCTGTCCATGTTGCTACAAAAGTTGGGTATTCATCCTTTCTGATGGAGGCGTAATACTCCATAGTGTATATGGACCACATCTTCCTTATCCATTTGTCCATTGAGGGGCACCTTGGTTCTTTCCACAGTTTGGCAACCGTGGCCATTGCTGCTATAAACATTGGGGTAGAGATGGCCCTTCTTTTCACTACATCTGTATCTTTGGGGTAAATACCCAGGAGTGCAATTACAGAGTCATAGGGAAGCTCTATTTTTAATTTCTTGAGGAATCTCCACACTGTTCTCCAAAGTGGTTGCATCAACTTGCATTCCCTTTCTCCACATCCTCTCCAACACATGTTGTTTCCTGTCTTGCTAATTTTGGCCATTCTAACTGGTGTAAAGTGGTATCTCAATGTGGTTTTAATTTGAATCTCCTTGATGGCTAGTGATGATGAACATTTTTTCATGTGTCTGATAGCCATTTGTATGTCTTCATTGGAGAAGTGTCTGTTCATATCTTCTGCCCATTTTTAAAAATATGATTGTCTCTTTTGTGTGTGTTGAGTTTGAAGAACACTTCACATTTCTTAAGAGGATAAATTTTATGTTGTGTTCTTACCATAATAAATTTTTTTTAGAACCCCAATAAATATTTTTGAAGTACAGCAAGTCTTTTTAAAATAATCAGGAAAAGTTCTATAGAAATCAGCTATAAAAAGTTAATGCATCATATTTGCCACCAATTAGATGGTAAGCTAAGTAACTCAAATATGATAAATGTAATATCAATGACAGACTTACTTTGCCTTTCCTTGAAAAAGTCCCAGTTCCTCGAGTTCCGTAGAATCAGCCACGATGAGTTCATTACTACATGATCAAGCACACTCCACAGTAACTGCACTGAAAAACTGGTCCAAGCTTAGTATCATGAAATCTGCTGTGGTCTATGGCTCCAGTGTAGGGGTAAGAGCTAATAACACTGCTAATAATTTCTGAATGATTAACCTGTGCCAGGAAATCGTAGTCGTTTTATGTATATAAAATTTTCAAATATGTTAAAACCATGGTATCAAGTGAGATTACTTTAAGACTGAGCCTTGGGGGGTGCCTGGGTGGCTCAGTGGGTTAAAGCCTCTGCCTTCAGCTCAGGTCCTCATCCCAGGGTCCTGGGATCGAGCCCCACATCGGGCTCTCTGCTCAGCAGGGAGCCTGTTTCCTCCTCTCTCTCTCTGCCTGCCTCTCTGTCTACTTGTGAGCTCTGTCTAGCAAATAAATAAATAAAATCTTAAAAAAAAAAAAGACTGATCCTTGGGGGGCTCTGGCATTTGGGTGTCAGGACAATAAAGAGAATCCAGCCAAGGAAAGTGAGCAGGATGGAAATAAGGACAGGGAAGTTTAAGGAAGTATCACTCACATGTTGATCATTGTGAATTTATGATGGTACCAACCACCTGATGCCTGATCTAGATATCCAAAATATATTTCAGATGCAACATAGCCAAAACACAATTCTTAATTTTCTACATGAAATTTTATTTTCCCTTAGGATTTTCAATTTTAGTAAATGACACCTTGTTATTCCACTTTTATAGGTCAAACAAATCTGGAGTCATCCTTCACTCCCCTCTACCACTCAGTCTGCATGAAATTATACTGTTTTTACCTTCAAAAGACATCCAAAATATGATTACCTGCCTACATTGTTACAATAGATGCCTAACAAGATTCTGATCCTCTCCTCTCCCCTCTAAAATAGCAGATTTTCTACTCTGCACGCAGAGGGATTCACTTAAAATATAAGCCTGATAACGCCCTACTGTGCTCAGATCTCTTTGGGGGCCTTGCACCTTACTGAGGGTAAAATGGAAGCTCTTACTATGGTCTATAAATTGACTTTCTGTAATTTCTTATCTTACCTTGTGCCATATTTGATCTTATCTCCTACCATACCACCCTCCGTTGCTCTCTGTTTCACCCCATATCTCAAGTAACATAGTCTCATTGCTATTTGTTTCACTGGGCTCTGGGCACTGAGTACTTACTGTTTTGGGGAGAGCACTAGATCATCTTTGATTAAATGTGTCCTCAGAAGCTGTATTGCCTGGTTTTGATCCTGGGGTATGCTTCTTATCATTGTTTTTTTTCTTTATTTTTTCTTTCCTCCTCTTGAAACCTCAAATAGTAATATAAACTTTCTGTGCCTTAGTTTCCTTATCTGTGAATTGGGGATAATAATGGTATTCCTCTCCTATAATTTTGAAAAGGATAAATGAACCAAACCATGTAAGTGATCATGTAGGGTTCAGCTATCCTCCTCCTCATCATCACCATCCTCCTCCTCCTCCGTGATAAAATGAAACAAAAACGAACATCTAAGACTTACTAGCATAGCTGCAAGACATTGGTAGCTTCCACTTTATTAACTTTATTATTTTATTTTTTAAAAGATTTTATTTAATAGAGAGAGAGAGAGAGAGAGCACACAAGCACAGAGGAGAGGGAGAAGCAGACCCCTTCCCTGAGAAGGGAGCCCAATACAGGGCTTGACCCCAGGACCCAGGGATCATGAACTGAGCCAAAGGGAGATGCTTACAAGACAGGGCCACCCAGGCACCCTGTAGCTTCTACTTTCAATCTCTGGATCCACACTGTATGAAGAAGCTGGTGCGGGACTCCTGAATGGTGAAGCACCATGTGGAAAGAGAGTAAGGGGCAACCAACACCCAAAACATCAACGATGTGAATGAAATCACCTTAGATAATTCAGCCCCAGGCAAATTCCCAGCTGAATGCAATTATTTGTGACGCTAGCAAACACAGAACATGAGAACCATTCTGTTGAGCCCAGGGAAACCATACCACATAATTGTGAAAACTAATAAGTAGTTATTGTTTCAAACAGCTAGATTTTGGAGCAGTTTGCTTTATATAAATAATTAACTGATACTTTAGGTCAGTGGCATGAAAATCCAGTTTGCCTGTAGGTCTCACAGCTCCAGTCTTTACTAACAATTATAAGTTTTGTCTGCTTCGTGTTTACAGGAAACTTATGTTAGCTTTTTTCTTTATTTTAAGAGTGAGTTACTTTATTTATTTATTTATTTATTTATTTATGAGAGAGAGCACATGGGCAAGCAGAGGGAAGGGCAGAGGGGGAGAGAGAGATATATATATATATCTCAAGCCAATTCCCTGCTGAGTGTGGAGGCTGATGTGTGTCTTGATCTCAGAACCCTGAGATCATGACCTGAGCCAAAAACAAGAGCTGGATGCTACTGTTTAAGCATCCTGTCACAGTCTACAGTGTTCTGTTATAGTGGTCCAAAGGGACTACAATAAATGTATTCTGTTAATCATTTCTATAGGTTTAGGTAGAATGGGAAAGGTTTCCTTTAAAATCACTACACTCATTACTACTACAAAAATTACAAATTAAAATACAATTCCCCAATCTCAAAGTATCTTAAATGGCTTAAATTTTTGGTAAATCTCAAAAAGAAGGAATTCTCTGAGGTAAATTTACCTTTCATTGTTATGCTAATCCCCCTCAAGTCTGAATGTGCTGTAGAACTAAAATGAACTCTACTTGAGGAGCTCAGCTGAACATTTCAAGGGAGTGTAGAGAAGATACTGGGGGAACCACTTGTAACATTACCTGTGAAAATATTCTTTCCAATTCTTTTCCTTTGTTTTACCTCTGTATACCCCAAATAATGGTAGTAATAATAGCGGCAATAGTAAGACAATAATAATTGATATCATGTTTATAAGGCTTATTCTAAAACCTGTATTAATTCCTTTGATTCTTAAATGATAGTTTTTTTTTTGTTTTTTTTTTTTTTTTGTAATCTCTATTTGATTGAAAATAAAGTCAAGGCACAGAAGGTTTAAGTGATTTTTTTTTCCTTGTCACACAGGTAAAAAGAGGCAATCTAGGGCCTGTGCTGTGCTATAAACCCTTTTCATTGCCTGTCTGTAAACTTGCCTGATAACCAGTGCTTTAATTACATAACTAATTAGGGATTATTGACTGTACAATATCACTGATAAATGAATTTGTTACTGAGATGTCAGTTACTACTTAAAATGCTAGAGAATATTGAAAAACCCCATACAGCTGAGAAGATAACAAAATATTACTAAAAAAACAGGAATTCATAAGACAAATGAGCATGGAAGTTACTTTTACTCTTTCTGGAAAATAGAGCTTGGTTGGAGGACATGCATTGGGGGAAGGGGGTATGAACAATCTTCTTTCATACATTAGTTGTTTAGCCCATACTTTATTATGCAGAAATTGGATTGTTAACATATCTTCATTTCTACACAAAATACTATATAAGAAACAATTTTTGAGTGTCTGGGTGTCTCAGTCATTTAAGTAGCTGCCTTTGGCTCAGGTCATGATCCCAGGTTCCTGAGATTGAGTACCACATCGGGCCCCCTGTTCAGCGGGGACCTCATTCTCCCTCTCCCTCTGTCTGCTATTCCTCCTGCTTGTGCTCCTTCTACCTCTGTCAAATAAATAAATAAAATCTTTTTAAAAAGAAAGAAAGAAACAATCCTTTTCTGGTTATGCTTTGTTTGCCCCTAACTCTCAAGATCCTTTTCTTGCTTGTCTTCTCCAAAAGGTTAATTTCTGGGAACTGAAACATTCAGTCTACTCTTCCCTTTTGCTTTCAGTTGGGTTTGGCCCATGGGAGATGGGCAAGGGTTGGGAGGGTACGAGCAGAGAGTGTTTGGGGTATTTATCTCCCTGGTCTCTCCTTGCATGGCCGTATTTTTCTCAACTGTTGCTTCTTCCCCCTAAAGCCACAGTTCCTACCAAATATTTTCTCTCACTAAACTTGGCTCCTACAGGTCTTTGATCATACTGTACCCTTATGTGAGGTCTAGGGTTGATCATGGCTTCCTGCTGCTGCTCAAATAAAAGTATGTTGCCACACATACCGGTTTCATTACTTGTACTTCTATATACAATCTTTGTATATTTTTTTCAGTCAAAATTTATTGAATGAGCCATCCCTTTCCAGCTGATACCTGAGATGCAGTGTTATACTTATTACTTTCTATTGTTATGCCAATTGGTTCATTTCCTTCCTAGAAGAGAATTACTGAGTGAAATAGTAGAAGCATTATTTTAAAAGATTTTTTTAAAATTTATTTATTTGACAGAAGGTGATCAGAATTAGGCAGAGAGGCAGGCAGAGAGAGATAGAGAGGAGGAGAAAGTAGGCTCCCTGCTGAGCAGAGAGTCTGATATGGGGCTTGATCCCAGGATCCTGGGATCATGACCTGAGCTGAAGGCAGAGACTTTAACTCACTGAACCATCCAGGTACCCCTAGTAGAAGCATTTTCAAGGTCTCTGGCACACATAGCTAAATGGTATCCAGAGAAATCCCAGTTGCATGGAGATTTGCATGAGCTGGAATCAAACTCTTGCCTGAAGGTTGTAGACTCCCCTAGTTGTTATGGGAGAGGCAATTCCTGGTAAGAATTTTTCCCAGGGTCCCCTTCATTTCACTGTTCCTCAGGGTGTAGATAAGTGGGTTGAGCAGTGGGGTTCCCAATGTGTACACCAGTGAGATGAACTGATCTTGCTTGGGGTAGTA